>NC_136277.1:34677993-34724508 GCF_964198595.1 Lampetra fluviatilis
GAGAAGAGAGGTGATTTGAGGGCCGAGGAGTGGGGAGAGCGCAGAGGAGTCGAGAGGGGAAGAGATGTGAAAGGAGAGGGAGACAGGGAGAGGAATGGAGAGTGGAGGGGGAAGGCGAGAGAGGGGATAGGCACAGGCAGTGGAGAGGGGGTGAAGGGGAGAGAGAAAGGGATATGAGAGAGGCGAGAGGGGAGCGGAGAGGGGATGAGAGTGGAGTGGGTTGGGGCTGTGGAGAGCGGAGAGGGGAGGGGATGAGAGTGGAGTGGGGGGACTGTGGAGAGCTGGGAGGGGAGGGGGGTTAGAGATACGAGGTTCATCAGATGCGGCGGAGCGGCCCGTCACGGGAGCTGTGGGGGAGTGGAGGGGGGGGCGTGTAGGTGCGTGCCGGCCTTCATTGTTGGTCTTCTACTCGTTAACAACACAGGACGTGCCCCAACAGTCTATTAAGGGCGACGCTGGGAATATTTTGTACTGGTATGTGTGCGTGGTGGAGTGTGTGTGCGGTGAGTGTGCGGGTGTGTGTGTTGGATTGAGTGAGTGTGTGTGTGGTGGAGTGAGTGTGTGTGGTGAGTGTGTGGATGTGGGTAGTAGAGTGCGTGGTGGGGTGTGTGGGTGGGTGTAGTGAGTGGGTGTGTGGTGCATTGAGTGAGTGGGTGTGTGTTGCTACGTGTCTCGCCGTGATGAATAATACTTCGCCACATTTATTATTCATGCTTTAATTTTAAATCCATTGAAGAAGCGAGGACGCTCGCGGTAGCGAGGCTCGCAGGGTGGGAGACGCGGTGGGGTGATCTCGGAGCGGCTCCCGCTGGGAGACTCAATGAGCAGGGAGCCGCGGAAATGGGAGATGAGACGAGGCGCAACGCACATTGCTCACAGCTTCACGTGCACCGCACACACACAGGCCACACACGCACCACGCATACAATACACACGCACCACGCATACAATACACACGCACCACGCATACAATACACACGCACCACGCATACACCAGGCACCCACCACACGTAAAATACACACACAGGTCACACACGCACCACACACGAGCCACAGACGCACCACACATACACACATGCACACATGCACACGCACCACACACACGTACCACACACGAGCCACACACGCACCACACACGAGACACACACATGCACACGCACCACACACACGTACCACACACGAGCCACACACGCACCACACACGCGCCACACACGCGCCACACACGCACACACATGCACCACACACGCACCACACACGCACACGCACCACACGCATCACACACGCGCCACACACGCACCACACACACACCACACACACACGCACCACACACGCACCACACACGCACCACACACGCAACACACACGCACCACACACGTACCACACACGCACCACACACGCACCACACACGCACACACACGCACACACATACGTACACACACGCACCATACACGCACACACCCGTACCACACACACACACCACACGCACACACATGCACCACACACGCCCCACACACGCACACGCACCACACACGCACACGCACCACACACACACGTACCACACACGCACCACACACGCACACGTACATGAGCTCGTAAACCCCACCCCCTCCCGCATCCTCCTCCCCCGCCCCTTCTACAGGCTCCAATCAGAGGCCCCGCCCCGCGTGCTCCCCCCCCCCTGCCCCCCCCCGCCTTGCGCCCCCCACGAACCCCGTAACGAGCGCGTTCGAGAATGCGCAATGAATGGAGGCGGAGGAAGGCGCGGGCGCGTTCATTACGATCAGCGCCTAGACGACCCGGCGCGCGGGGGGAGGGGGGGGGTCGGGGGCGATAAGAAAGAGATGGAGAGGGGTCCAGAGGGGAGACGGGGGAGAGGGGAGAGCAGTGGGGACAGGAGATAGATTGGGTGGGAAGAGCGGAGACGGGAAGAAAAATTGGGGACGAGATGGGAGACGGGAGGAGAGAGACTCGAGATGAGGCCGGGAGACCGCGAAGGGAGCACTGCGAGGTGGAGCGATGGAGAGAGAGGAGAGATTGGGGATAGATGGGGGAGAAGATGGGATGGTATTCGTGGGGATCAGAGACAAGAAGAAGACGACGATAGAGAGGTGAGACGGGAAGGGAGCATGCGGAGAGGGGGGGGCGAGAAGGGAGGGAGGCGACAGTTCGAGAGGAGAGCAGTGCGAGGAGGGAGACTGGAGGGGAGACGAGGGAGTGATTGAGAGAAGAGACCCAGGAGGGGATCTCGACCAATCATCATTACTCACAAGCTGTCAAAAATGACGACCACTTTGTCGTTCTATGGATAGACTGGCCGCCGTCATGGGAATGTGGAATTTTCACCGCTGGCTCAGGGCCAGGAGTGTTGACGCGACGTAGCCCGCGTTCGTGCGAGCGGACAGAGTCCACGCAGCTCGCGCGGTCACCACCTCACTCGTCGCTGTGCCGGCAGCAGCAGAAGCTGATGATGAGCCAACTTATCGACACGAGGCATCGCACACACACCCGGCAGTTACACGGCATGGGCTCCAGCAAGCCTGAGCCTGCTGATGAGACGCTGACTGTCCAAACCGGGCCAGGGGGGGTTTGATTGTGTTGAGCCAATGCCACCCAAAGTACGCACTCCCAGAAGGCGGTGTGGCCGATACAAATGTACAGACATTGGACGGAGACATCGTCTGCTGGGCTGCTGCGTTACTTCTCAACACGGGGAGATCGCGAAGGGGAGGGCTACAGCCCCGCCGCTCGTCCCGCCTTGTGTGCGTGTGTCAGTGAGTGATGGGGCAATTATGGAGAGAGTGGGGAAGTTTCCATACCTGAGTAGTGTGCTTATGACCATCTCCGGTCTGGCAGCAGAGATCTCCGAATCAGTCGAGTGGCATTATATCCTTTCATCGGCTGCGTAACGCTGTGTGGAAGCTGTTTGCTCTATCGCTCTGTACGAAGCTCCGTGTCTTCTCAGTCACAGTTATGCCCTCCCTGAAACGTTTAGGTTGGCCTGCCGACGATCCATCCTGGTTTAACCAGGCTGGATTGTGCGAGCTCACAGATACTTAGAATATCTGGTGAGCTTCTCCAGCAGGCGAGGCTGCGTTGGCTGGGTCGTGTAGCCCGCATGCTCAGCCACGGCCTGCCCAAGAAGCTCGCGTTTCGCGCCATAGAGGTGGTGCACGGGCTAGAAAAGAGATGGAGTGATGTGGTACAGAAGGATATGGAGCTAAGTGGACTTACAGATGACTGGTACCAGCGGTGTCAAGATCGGCCTCTGTGGAGGAGGCTCGTGAAGGACGCTACTGGGTAGTTGCAGGCAGTCGCCCTCCAACAACAACGGAGAGCGGAGGAGCGACGCTCACAACAACGAGCGGAGCGCCGGGTGGCTAAAGCACAGCACGTTGGTACAGTAGGGGGCACAGGTGGTGCATCAGCCAGTCATCTCGGTCATCTCGGTCAGTCGACCCGTGGCACCTGGGTCTGCCCCGTGACTTCCTACCGGCGGGCGTTCGACACTTCACGTGGCCTCAAGGTGCACATGGCCTGGCACAAGCGTCGTGGTGACGTTCCCGCCACTTAGTGGCGAATGGCGGTTGTTGTTGTGTGTCAGTGTGTGTGTGTGTGCGTCAGTGTGTGTGTCAGTGTGTGTGTCAGTGTGAGTGTCAGTGTGAGTGTGTGTCAGTGTGAGTGTCAGTGTGAGTGTGTGCATCAGTGTGAGTGTGTGCATCAGTGTGAGTGTGTGAGTGTGTGTGTCAGTGTGAGTGTCAGAGTGAGTGTGAGAGTGTGAGTGTGTGAGTCGTCAGGCCGTGCTGGTGTTGGTGGCGTTGATGGAGGAGAGGAGGTCCCTCGTGGCGCCTGCTGAGAGACCACTCCGGTTCCCTTCCCCTGGGCAGAGGGGCAGCTGCGCCTCCCCTCCAACCCTCGCCCCATACCGCACCGCACACCTCACCACACACAGCTCACCTCACCACACACAGCTCGCCTCACTCCCATTACGCCACACACCACGCACACCTCACCTACTTCGACATACCCCACACAGCACCCCCGACTCACCTGACCCCGCACACCAGTATACACACCCCATCGCACACCCCGCACACACACACGCAGTGCTCCGCCAGATGGCGGTCACTGCTTCCCGGCCCGATCTCTGTCCTCTGCACCCCCCTCCCACCTCTTGTCCTGTCCCCCAGGGCCCCCTGCCCACCAGCCCCCCCCCCACGGCCCCTTTCACCATGGTTGTCAAGATTTCAGTAATTTGTGTTGCTGCCCAAGACGAAGTCACGTGTTCCGTGGCCGCTGTCGCTCAAGTTTATTCACGGAGGCGCGGCGAGGCGACCAATTAACCCCGGGCTCGCGCTAATCACAACTCGGGGCGGATAAACTCTCGTGTCAACCTCACGACATCGGCCCCGTTAACACCAACACACAGATGTGTCGACATGACTCAGGACGGAATATCTACTATATTCTCGAAACCATCACCCTCGCATCATCAACATCGCACCATCACCATCGCACCATCACCATCATCACCCTCGCATCATCAACATCGCATCATCACCATCATCACCATCGCACAATCACCATCACCATCGCACCATCACCATCGCACAGCGACTACGAGGCCTCGGCATCTCCAGGCGCTGCACGTCACCCCCCCCCCCCCCTCTCGCGTCAATGGTCATATCAAGAGGAGGAGACCCCTCCTGAAACAAAGCAAGTCTGAGGACGCAGTGAGGCTTCGCTGGGTTAGTAACGGGTTAATAATCCGTGGGAATACGCGTGAGGCGTTGGGGGCTTGAGGTGGCGACACCTCCTCGAGGCCTGTGCCTAAGCCGGCCTCTCGAGTGGACGACCGTCTCGGCCCAGCCACGAATGACGGGGACCATCAACACCGCCGCCACCCACCCGAGTCGGTAGAGACATTGCAGCTCTGTCTTGAAAACTCGCCGCCTCTCTCAAGTGGCCTTCACCCCCCTGGCCCTGGCCCTGTGTACCCCGCAGCTTCATTTGTTTTCTGCGTTACATACACGTGGCGCATTGCGAGCTACCGATGAATGAAATGCGACTTACAAATGTGCATTATTATTACTTAAATTGCTTTTGCATTCTATTTGTATACATACAATTTGGTTAAATTCTATCTCTGAGCATCACAAATATCAGCTTGACGGACATACGACTCGCATTTATCTCTGCGGCAGTGCAGGTGGCAACCCGCTGTGCTGCCGAACAGAGGTTACGTGAAAGGCTCTCAGAAGTCATGCCGTGAAATCCTCTTCCGCGGGCCGTTCTGACTCACACGAAGGGGGCTGGGGGGGTCGCACTGCTGTGCGAGATTTCCGAACGGATTCCTCCTCGTCTCGTGATGACGCAGGGGAGCGAGCATCATCAGGAGAGAGACAGAGAGAGAGAGGGGGGGGCGAGGTGAGAGTGGGGGTGGTGCTAGCGGGTGACGCTGGCGAGGGCTGGAAGGAGTCGCCCCGTCGCTGCCCTGGAGCGCGCGCCGCTCCGGTGACGTCACTGAGCTGAGGGCCCTCGCTCGGTGACGTCACTGAGCTGAGGGCCCTCGCTCGGTGACGTCACTGAGCTGAGGGCCCTCGCTCGGTGACGTCACTGAGCTGAGGGCCCTCGCTCGGTGACGTCACTGAGCTGAGGGCCCTCGCTCGGTGACGTCACTGAGCTGAGGGCCCTCGCTCGGTGACGTCACTGAGCTGAGGGCCCTCGCTCGGTGACGTCACTGAGCTGAGGGCCCTCGCTCGGTGACGTCACTGAGCTGAGGGCCCTCGCTCGGTGGGCGATGCTTGGGCGCCCACTTCGTGAACCCACAACGGTGGAAATTCCACATTCTGATGACAGGGACCAAACTAGCACAGGGCGACCTACAAAGTGGCATTTATCAACCCCGAGATATGTTGATGATGATTATAGAAATGATGAACTGTTGATGTTGTGTATGATTTTGATGGCCTGCTGCTGCTGCTGATGATCATATTAATACTATTGATGGATGAATAATGCATTGAATGACTGATGGTGATCATTATGCTGATTATGAATTCATGCCGATGAGTTGAGCCCACCATACACTGGAATGTGAACTTATCATCCTCCAGTGCCCCGATCTCTGAGCACAGGACTCTGCAGTCCCATCATCATCATCAGCGCATTCGCTCCCAACATCATCATCATCATCATCAGCGCATTCGCTCCCAACAACATCATCATCATCAGCGCATTCGCTCCCATCATCATCATCAGCGCATTCGCTCCCAACATCATCATCATCAGCGCATTCGCTCCCAACATCATCATCATCATCAGCGCATTCGCTCCCAACATCATCATCATCAGCGCATTCGCTCCCAACATCATCATCAGCGCATTCGCTCCCAACAACATCATCATCATCATCAGCGCATTCGCTCCCATCATCATCAGCGCATTCGCTCCCAACATCATCATCATCAGCGCATTCGCTCCCAACATCATCATCATCATCAGCGCATTCGCTCCCAACATCATCATCATCAGCGCATTCGCTCCCAACATCATCATCAGCGCGAGTGCTGCTCGGTCCAGACCTCCAAGGGCGGCACTCGCGCGCGTTGTAACGCGCGCCGTTCGTTTCGCAGTTTGTTTTCGTTGTTAATATTTAATCTGCATTAATTGCCTGCGTCGCCACTGCAATGTAAATGCAAATCGTACCGGTAATTACCGGCTAATTGCTTCTCTGTGCTGATGAACGGTTTTCATTGGGCTCCGTGTTGTAATTGACGACCGGGATGCACGTGTCCCTGGCTGGGCGGGGCCAGGGGCGCGAGGGGGCGGGGCTACCCGCCGAGGGGCGGGGCTTCTCCGCGATGGGCGTGGCTCCACGCCCGAGGCGTCTTCACGGTAATTTTCGCCGCCCGCCGTGATTGGCTCCCCGAGACGCGGCTACACGGTATGAGGCTCGTGATTGGGCCGTCCGGTGCACGGGCGGGACTGGGGTGCGGCCCCCCCGCCGTAGCCCCGCCCACACCCCCCGTGACCCCGCCCCCCTATGGCCCCGCCCTCGCGGGGCACGCGAAGCTCGCGCGCCGGGAGCCGCCACTCGGGCCCGGACGCGAACCCGGGAGGATTGCGGTCACTAGCGCGGTCCGGCGACTCGCCTCCTATCGCCTGCCCCCCCCCCCCCGGGGCTCAGTCGAGTCGACTCCGTTGCAGAGGAGACCCCCCTATTCGGGACGGCCGCATCTTCTTTCCCGGGACCCCACCGCTCCCCCCTGTCCCGCTCCTCGATTCGCGTTCCCTCCGTCTCTGCGCTCCTCCGTCCGTGGACTTCCCCGTCTCGGGGCTCCTCCGTCTGTGAGTTGCTCCATCCGTGAGCTCCTCCGTCCCCCCTCCCTCCTCCTCCCCCTCCTCTTGCGTTCTCCTCGCGTCGCGATGGGAGCGCTGCCGCCGCTGCTGCTGGAGGTGATGGTGGTGATGGTGGCGGTGGTGATGGTGTTGGTGTCTCCGAGCTGCCCGTCTCCGCTGGAGGGAGGAGGCCACGAGGCGGCCCCGGCCGTGGCGGGAGGCCGCCACGCCGTCTACTGGAACAGCAGCAACCCGCGGTGAGGCTAAGCCCCCCCACCCCCCGTGCCGTGATGGAGGAAGGTGATGTTGCTGGTGATGTTGCTGGTGATGTTGCTGGTGATGATGTGTGCTAATGGATGTCGGGGGGATGGTGATGGGAGGCTGGTGAGGAGGTCTGATGATGATGATGGGGTATGTGGAAGAGGTGACGAAGCTTCATTTGAAGTGGTGGGTGTCAGAAGATGTGTTCATAAGTCGAGGGATTGTTGATGGGGCATGGTGAGGAGGTGGTGGTACTGTGATGGGTGGGAGATGATGGGGGGGAGGGTGATGAGGAATGTAGAGGGATTGATGGGGCCTGGAATGGAGACGACGCCGGGGGAGGGTGTGGGGGGGTGATGAGGTCTGGAGGGGCGGTGAAGGGGGTCGGTGGAGGACCTGGTCCCCAAGGGGACGCGTCTGCTGTTGTTCTTGCTGCTGCTGCTGCTGGTGTTGTTGATGTTGTTGCTGCTGCTGTTGTTGTTGAGACGCCTGCGAGAGGCGCCGGCTTGGGTGGGGGACGAGAGGCGGGGGGGTCGTGGGAAGCTGCGGGAGGCGATCGAGGAGTGTGATGGTGTGTGTGTGTGGTTGTGTGTGTGTGATGGTTGTGTGTGTGTGATGTGTGTGTGTGTGTGTGTGATGGTGTGTGTGTGTGTGTGTGATGGTGTGTGTGTGTGTGATGGTGTGTGTGTGTTTGTGTGTGTCATTGTGTGTGATTGTGTGTGTGTGGGGAGCGGTGGTGCAGCGGTTAGCGCGCTGCGCTACGAACCAGGCGACCCGAGTTCGATTCCCACTCACGGCCAACACCAGTGGCGATTATCTGAACCGGTCCTGGGCCTCATCTAGGTCGACTCGACCTCAAATGAGTACTGGGTGCGATGTGTAAACATCGCCACGAGGGAGACAAAGACGGCCTTGCGTGGTTCTGGCCACCCACCCCCGTGTCGGCCTTCTTAGGTGCTCGTTAACAGCCCTTGCCCCAACAGTCTGGTAAGGCTTGACGGGGGATCTTTGTGCGCTGCTGCTGCTGTGCATGCCTGCGTGCGAGTTGGTAAGTGTATGTGAACCTTTGTGCGTGAATAGGTATCCGTGAATGGTGTGTGAGTGTGCGTGTGTGTGTGAGTGCGTGTGTGAGTGAGTGCGTGTGTGAGTGGATGAGATGGGATGGTGTGGTGAGCGCGTTTGAATGAGTGTGAGTCTTTGTTCGCCAGTGTGTTTGTACAAGTGTGTGAATGTGTGCGAGTGATTGTGAATGGAAGTGATTGTGAGTGTGTGTATGAATGGGTGTGTCCGCATGAATGTCAGTGCATGTGATCGCAGGCGCGTGTCTGTGTGTGTGTTAGTGTGGGGTCCGCTGGCGGAGTGGGTAGCGCATTGCACTACGAACCCGGCGATCCGAGTTCAATTCCCACTCACGACCAACATCAGTGACAGCGAATAGCTGAACCGATCGTGTGCCCTCCCCTAGGTCGATTCTGCCTTAATGGAGTATCTGGTACAGTGTGCAAACATCAGCGCTGGGAAGACAAAGGCGGCCGAACATAGTATTTGCCAACCGACGTGTCGTGCCTGCCTTAATAGGTGCTCGCTGACAGCATTTGCGCCAACATTCTGCTCACGGCTCTCGGCTGGGTGGCGCTGTGTTGTCGGTGTGCAGGGCGACGTGGCGTGCCTCCGAGTGTGTGTCGGGGGGGCCGCTGGCCCGGGGCCCACGGGCCGCAGGGCCCCAGACGCCTCGCAGGGCCCAACCCCAACCACGCTCCGCCACCGCCGCCCGCGTTGCGTGCGTGTGTGTGAGATTGCGGGGAGCGGTGGCGCAGTGGTTAGCGCACTGCGCTACGAACCGGGCGAACCGAGTTCTATTCCCGCTCACGGCCAGCAGCAGCAGTGAGGGCTGTCCGAGCCGCTCCTGGTGTCTTGTGGCAACATCAGCCAGGTGCGATCCTGAACACAGCGTCCTACCCACCCCCGCCGTGCTGGCCTTTGTAGGGGCTCGCTCACAGCGCTTGTCCCAACGGTCTATAAGTGTGCGATGACTATGGTTCATTGCCCGAAACGTTGTCTATTATATTGTTTCCTTTAAAGGCCACAGTGTGATTGAAGAACGTTTTGAGGATTTGTTATAAAGCTATCGGGAAGAGGGGTGTGTGGTGTGCGCGCGTGCGTGGGGCGCACGCGTGTGTGGGGGGGGGGGGTGCGCGCGTGTGTGTGTGGTGTGCGTGGGGTGTCGATGCGTGTGTATGAAAGTGTGTGTGGTGCCTACGGTTTGTGTGTGTGGGAGTCTTTGTGGTGTGCGTGTGTGACTATTTGCATCTACGTGTTTATCGTGTTGCATCATCGTTAGCCCTTTGCTCTTTACAATGTCTCCATAAACCCCGGGAACAATCGGTGTGTGCGGCGTGTCCAGCCATGCGTGTAGCTGCACACGAGTACATTGTAGCTGTGCGGGTGTGAGAACACGCGTATCTACATGTGTATCTGTCGGTATGTAGATGTGTCGATATGTCTGTGGGTACGCATACGTACACGTCTGTGTAGACACGCGTGTGGACCTGTGCAAGTACATGCATGCCCCTACCTGTGCACACACCTGTGTGCCCCTACCTGTGCACACACATGTGCGTGTACCGCGGCTGGGGGCACTGGATTCGCGAATTCCAGCGCGGTGAGGTCACTCTGCTTCCGCTCCTCGCCCCGGACCCCGCAGTCCCCCCCCCCCACGGGTTCGCGCCCGCGGGGGGGGGGGATCCGTATCAGGCGCAATGAGGAAATCACCACCACAATCACCATCACCACCATCACCACCACCATCACCACCATCACCACAACCACCACAATCACCACCACCACAATCACCACCACTACCACAATTACCACCACCACAATCACCACTACCACTACCACAATTACCACTACCACCACCACAATCACCACCACCACTACCACAATCACCACCACCACAATCACCACCACCACAATCACCACCACTACCACAATTACCACCACAATCACCACCACAATCACCACCACAATCACCACCACAATCACCACCACCACAATCACCACCACCACAATCACCACCACCACAATCACCACCACAACTACCACAATCACCACCACCACTACCACAATTACCACCACAATCACCACCCCCACTACCACAATCACAATCACCACCCCCACTACCATAATCACGACCCCCACTACCACCACCACAATCACCACCACAATCACCACCACCACAATCACCACGACAATCACCACCACCACTACCACAATCACCACCACCACTACCACAATTACCACTAACACCACCACTATTACAATCACCACCACCACTATTACAATCACCACCACCACTATTACAATCACCACCACCACTATTACAATCACCACCACCACTATTACAATCACCACCACCACAATCACCACCACCACAATCACCACCACCACAATCACCACCACCACTACCACAATTACCACAATCACCACCACCACAATCACCACCACCACTACCACAATCACCACCACCACAATCACCACCACCACTACCACCACCACCACTACCACAATCACCACCACCACTACCACAATCACCACCACCACAATCACCACCACCACTGACACCACCACAATCACCACCACCACTACCACAATCATCACCACCACAATCACCACCCCCACTACCACAATTACCACCACCACTACCACAATTACCACCACAATCACCACCACCACAATCACCACCCCAACTACCACAATTACCACCACGACCACCACCACCACCACCATCGCCACGACCACGACAATGTGCTGCCGTATCGTGAGTGAGTGCGATTGCGGTGATCGGAGTTCGATTCCCGCTCACGGCCAACACCACCACTGACGATTATCTGAACCTGTCCTGGAACCCTCCCCGAGGTCGACTCGGCCTCAAATGATTACCCCGCGCGGTGCGTGAACAGCGCTGGGGAGACAGCGGCGGCTGCCTGTGGCGCTGGCCACCCAGCCCCTCGTGTGCTCTTCCGGCCTTCATTGGTGCTCGCTTAGAGCACTTGCCCCAACAGTTTGTTCAAGGCTACACGGGGGGTCTTTGTCTTTGTTCTATGAGTGTGTGAGCCCTGCGAGTCGGGGCAGGGCTGATGGCGCCCACAGACAGGCGAGATTAGCTCGTGGTGGGGAGGAGACTGATGGTGGTGGTGGTGTTAGTGACTGGGGTTTGGTAGTAATGGTAGTGGTGTTAGCTGATGGTGTTAGTGGCGAGGGTTGTGTCGCAGTGATGATGGTGGTGATTATTGATGATGGTGAGATGAGGTGGTTGTGTGATGGCGATGATGGTGTGGGGGTAGTGATGGGGGTGGTGGGGCCTCTGGAGATTTGAGGTTGAGGAGTCGGGGGAGAGGTCATGGAGGGGCGGGGGGCGGGGCTAGGGGGGCAGTGCGAGTGAGTGGATTTTGGGAAACGCGATATGAGAAGGCGATGATGGACGGGGGTGAGAGGGGTGGGAAGGGGAGGTGTGTATAGGGGGGGTAAAGTAGGGGGAGCGGTGGCGCAGCGGTTAGCGCGCCGCACTACGAGCCACCCGAGTTCAATTCCCACTCACGACCAACAACCGTGAGCACATATTTGAACCGGTCCTGGGCCTCCCCTAGGTCTACTCAGCTTTAATTTTGTATCTGGTGCAATATGTACATATCATCACCATTGGGGACACAAAGGCAGCCGGGCGTGGTGTTGGCCATCCACTCCCTCGTGTGCCTTCAAAGGTGCTCGCGAACAGCACTTTGGGGCCATCCATTTAGTAGGTACGCATTGAGGGGGGAGGGGGGGTTAACCCAAATGCGTACGCTTGCGTATGGGGGTCTACTGACATTGTACGCAGAGGAAACGGGGGGGGATGTGAAGCCTCGACAATAATCTGTCTACATTGGCATTCAAATGAGTTAGTCCGGCGGTGGACTGTCTGTTTGCTTAAACACGTTAATATTATTAATCCGTGATCGTTTCTGCGTGGATTAAATATCGGCCGTTCTATAGGATTCGGGGGGGGGGGGGTGTAAAAAATACGCGTGCGCACAGGGAGGGGGGAGGGGTCACGTTTTGATAGATTTTTGCGCACCTACTCAATGGATGCCCCTTTCCCCAACAGTCTGGTCAGCCTATAAGGGGAGTTTTTGTGGTTAATGTAGCGGCTAGTGTAGCGGTGAGTGTAGTGGTGAGTGTAGCGGTGAGTGTAGTGGTGAGTGTAGCGGCTATTGTAGTGGTGAGTGTAGTGGTGAGTGTAGTGGTGAGTGTAGTGGTGAGTGTAGTGGCTATTGTAGCGGTGAGTGTAGCGGTGAGTGTAGTGGTGAGTGTAGCGGCTAGTGTAGTGGTTAGTGTAGTGGTGAGTGGTGCGGCTAGTGTAGTGGTGAGTGTAGTGGTGAGTGTAGCGGCTAGTGTAGTGGTTAGTGTAGTGGTGAGTGGTGCGGCTAGTGTAGTGGTGAGTGTAGTGGCTAGTGTAGTGGTGAGTGTAGAGGCTAGTGTAGCGGTGAGTGTAGAGGCTAGTGTAGTGGTTAGTGTAGTGGCTAGTGTAGCGGTTAGTGTAGAGGCTAGTGTAGTGGTTAGTGTAGCGGTGAGTGTAGCGGTGAGTGTAGCGGTGAGTGTAGTGGCTATTGTAGTGGTTAGTGTAGCGGTTAGTGTAGTGGTTAGTGTAGTGGTGAGTGTAGCGGTTAGTGTAGTGGTGAGTGTAGTGGCTAGTGTAGTGGTGAGTGTAGTGGTGAGTGTAGTGGCTAGTGTAGTGGTTAGTGTAGTGGTGAGTGTAGAGGCTAGTGTAGCGGTGAGTGTAGTGGTTAGTGTAGTGGCTAGTGTAGCGGTTAGTGTAGAGGCTAGTGTAGCGGTGAGTGTAGTGGCTAGTGTAGTGGTGAGTGTAGTGGTGAGTGTAGCGGCTAGTGTAGTGGTTAGTGTAGTGGTGAGTGTAGCGGCTAGTGTAGTGGTGAGTGTAGTGGCTAGTGTAGTGGTGAGTGTAGAGGCTAGTGTAGCGGTGAGTGTAGCGGTGAGTGTAGCGGTGAGTGTAGCGGTGAGTGTAGCGGTGAGTGTAGTGGCTATTGTAGTGGTTAGTGTAGCGGTTAGTGTAGTGGTTAGTGTAGTGGTGAGTGTAGAGGCTAGTGTAGTGGTGAGTGTAGCGGCTAGTGTAGTGGTTAGTGTAGTGGTGAGTGTAGTGGCTAGTGTAGTGGTGAGTGTAGCGGCTAGTGTAGCGGTTAGTGTAGTGGTGAGTGTAGCGGCTAGTGTAGTGGTTAGTGTAGTGGTGAGTGTAGTGGTTAGTGTAGTGGTGAGTGTAGTGGCTAGTGTAGTGGCGAGTGTAGTGGTGAGTGTAGCGGCTAGTGTAGTGGTTAGTGTAGTGGTGAGTGTAGTGGTTAGTGTAGTGGTGAGTGTAGAGGCTAGTGTAGTGGTGAGTGTAGTGGCTAGTGTAGTGGTGAGTGTAGTGGCTAGTGTAGTGGTGAGTGTAGTGGCGAGTGTAGTGGTGAGTGTAGCGGCTAGTGTAGTGGTTAGTGTAGTGGTGAGTGTAGAGGCTAGTGTAGTGGCTAGTGTAGTGGTGAGTGTAGTGGTGAGTGTAGCGGCTAGTGTAGCGGTTAGTGTAGTGGTGAGTGTAGTGGCTAGTGTAGTGGTGAGTGTAGTGGTGAGTGTAGAGGCTAGTGTAGTGGTTAGTGTAGTGGTGAGTGTAGTGGCTAGTGTAGTGGTTAGTGTAGTGGTTAGTGTAGCGGTTAGTGTAGAGGCTAGTGTAGTGGTTAGTGTAGTGGTTAGTGTAGCGGTGAGTGTAGAGGCTAGTGTAGAGGCTAGTGTAGTGGTTAGTGTAGCGGTGAGTGTAGCGGCTAGTGTAGCGGCTAGTGTAGCGGCTAGTGTAGCGGCTAGTGTAGCGGCTAGTGTAGCCGTGTAGTCACATGGGTTGGACCAGATGACGCCAAAAGGCGCACATGTAGATGCTTGCCCCGAGCTCTCATACTCTGATGGTGCATTGTCGTTGAGTTGTGCGCCTTTTGGCGTCATCTGGTCCAACCCATGTGAGACTAGGCTCTAAGGAAAGCTGTCTCGGGTGTGGACCAATCAACTTCAAGGACAGTGCACATTATCAGAGTTATGTCTTTTGTTTGTATTATGACTGCAGGTATTGCGGTCTATGCAAACATGACTCCTTGTTAAAAGGTGTCAGTTTTGTTGCCAGATAGAAGGGTAAAGAACCAATTATCAACAACGCAATTCTGATGATGATGCTGCCGATCGCCGCGTGAATGGATCCCGTCAGCCGTCGGGGGTGAAACATCCGGTGCGAAGGGCATCCTCGCGAAGAGAAATTGACGCAAAACGAAGCGAGAAAAATCCACAGCGGCGGTGGTTGCAGTGGTGCCGCGGTGTTGGGGGCAGTGGGGGGCGAGTCGTGCTGGAGGGATTCCGAGTCGATTACGGGACGCGTCCCGGAGCATCGAGCGGCGGGACGGGATTAAGAGGAGATCGCAAACATCAAACATCATCCTCGTGTCAATGTCTGCTGGGCATTTAGAGACGGGGGGAGGGGGCGGTGGGGAGGTGGGAGGTTGGGTGCTCGATCCCCGTTCGCTACCATCCTCGCCGTCGCTATCACGGCCTCCATCACACCCGCCTGACTCGGACACGGAAACACCGCGCGCGCGTGTGGGGTGTCTCTGCTCCAGAATCCCTCCCGTGCCCTCCCCCCCCCCGTGTTCCTTCACACTCCGAGTTCGTGTCGGAGCCCCCCGCCCCCTCCTCCTCCCTCGCTGTCTCTCCACGGCGATATGCGGACCTGGTCTCTGTCTCACGGTCACCCGATCCGCGTGGGGTCGAGTGGGGCTTTGCGTCGGGGTTGGGTTTGTTGTGGTGTGGTGTCGGGTTTGGTTATGGGTCTGAGTGTCATGTCTTGGTTTGGTTTGGATATATGGCTGGGCTGGATTTGGGGTGATAGGTTTGGCTATAGGATTGATACATGTTTGGGTTGGCTTGGCTATAGGGGAATGGGTGCGGAGTGGAGGTGTGGGGTTGGCTATAGGGGAATGGGTGCGGGGTGGAGGTGTGGGGTTGGCTATAGGGGTATGGGTGGAGGTGTGGGGTTGGCTATAGGGGAATGGGTGCGGGGTTGGCTGTAGGGGAATGGGTGTGGGGTAGAGGTGTGGGGTTGGCCATAGGGGGAATGGGTGCGGGGTGGAGGTGTGGGGTTGGCTATAGGGGAATGGGTGCGGGGTGGAGGTGTGGGGTTGGCTATCGGGGAATGGGTGCGGGGTGGAGGTGTGTGGGGTTGGTTATAGGGGAATGGGTGCGGGGTGGAGGTGTGGGGTCTGCTATAGGGGAATGGGTGCGAGGTGGAGGTGTGGGGTTGGCTATAGGGGAATGGGTGCGGGGTGGACGTGTGGGGTTGGCTATAGGGGAATGGGTGCGGGGTGGAGGTGTGTGGGGTTGGTTATAGGGGAATGGGTGCGGGGTGGAGGTGTGGGGTCTGCTATAGGGGAATGGGTGCGAGGTGGAGGTGTGGGGTTGGCTATAGGGGAATGGGTGCGGGGTGGAGGTGTGGGGTTTGCCTCCTCGCCCTTCACCCTGCGAGCAGGAACTCGCGCAAAGTCAAATTTCGATTCGGCTGCCTCAGCCTCTCACCGCTCGCCTGTCAATCACCCCTCACAATCTCACCTCTCTCGTGTCGTCTCCCCAACCCTCATCTCTCATCTCTCAGCCCGCACCTCCCTCGCTCTCACGCCCTCCCCGTCTCTCGTCATCGCGCCCCCCATCGGAACTCGGCACCACGCAATCCCTGCGCTCCGAGTCCTCGCCGCCGCGAGATCCACTCCAGGATTTATGAAGAAGTTCCCACGGTCCCTTTAAAGGATAATTGATCCAGCAGCCTCCCCCCCCCTTTCCTACCTTACCACATTCCCAGCAGAATGGTTGAATATTCTCATCGATTCAGGGTCACGCATCCAACTCGCTCCTCCTGACTCTGCCGTCTCTATACCATCCCTCTCTCGACTCTCTCCCCGACTCTCTCCCCTCTATCTCCCATCTCTCTTCCCCGACTCTCTCCCCTCTCTCTTCCCCGACTCTCTCCCCTCTCTCTTCCCCTCTCTCTTCCCCGACTCTCGCCTCTCTCCCCCGTCTGGTTGCGGTGTCCGCGCGTGGTGTCGGCGGCGCTCGCTCGCAAATAAACACGGCGCGCGCGTAATTACCGCTCATAAATGTGGTCACTTAACCGCGCAGCGCGACCCCTGACCCCGCGGTAATTGGCTGTGGGAGGGGAGGGGGAGGGCGGGGGGTGGTGATCCCCCCCGCCTCTAGCCGCGAATCAACATGATCCAGATTTAGACAACAGCGGATATCATCAACTGCAGAAGCTATTACTCGCCACAGCAATGTGGAATTTCTTCTCCTGCCTCATGGCCTCTAAACGGAGCCTTGGGCTCGCAGTGTAAATTCCACATGACTATGGCAGGGTCGTGGCGAGCCCTCGCTGGCTGTAGGACTCTGCGCTGGGTGGTTTCAGGAGCCGGGCGCTACCGCTCGGGGAGTTTGAAGATCCGCGACCCCCCCCCCCCTGCACCCCCCCCCCGTCTCCCGTCTTCTTCCCCCCTCCCCCTATTACTTCCCGTAACCCCCTCCCTCTCCTGTCCGTGCCTCCCCGTCCCGCGTTGTGTAATCGGATGAATCTGCGTGGAGCAGTGCGTCATGGACAGCACCGGGAGTCATTGAGCAGTAGAGCGGGGAGGGGCTGTGGGGGAGGGTGGAAGCAGGGGGAGGGGAGGGGCTGTGGGGGAGGGTGGAAGCAGGGGGAGGGGAGGGGCTGTGGGGGAGGGTGGAAGCAGGGGGAGGGGCTGTGGGGGAGGGTGGAAGCAGGGGGAGGGGAGGGGCTGTGGGGGAGGGTGGAAGCAGGGGGAGGGGGTGTGCGGGAGGGAGGATGGAGGAAGGTGGGGGCAGTGAGCAACTCGGCTTGGTACGAGAGGGAAACGGGGGGCGCTGGCGGGTAGGGGATGTTGGGGGGAGGGGGGGGGTCAGGAGATGTGGGGGGAGGGAGGGTGAAGGAGGAGGGGGAGCAGAGGAGGAGGAGGTTGCTTCTCCTCTCACGTATTCCACGGCTGGGATTGTATCCCTACGCGTGTGTGTAGGGAGTGGAGGGGGGAGGGTGACAAAGATCCCCCGTGTAGCCCACAGAGGCTGTTAGGGAAAGTGCTGTTAGCGAGCAGCACCTGCGATGGAGTGGGGTGGCCAGACCCACGCTTGGCCGCCTTTGTCTCCCCACTGCTCACGTTTCCCCACGGCCCCAGGTACTCATTTAAGGCTGAGGCAGTCTAATGGAGGCCCGCAATATGGGTGCTGATCTCACCATTGATTGTAACCGTGGTCAGGAGTCAAACTCGGGTCGCTGGTTTGTGTAAATCGCTGTTGTGCTGCTGCTCGCGCGCACGCACACACGTGCACACACGCACACACGTGCACACACGCACACACATGTGTCCACGTGGACGCGCGCGCACATCCTGTCCACACCCATGCGCCTCTTGCCAACGTTGAGTCATCTTGATGGAGGTTGGCATGATACCATCCCACCGCAGCACCCCCACACATCCCAACTCCCACACCGCGCACTCCCACACCCAAACACAGCACACCCAAAGGTCACGCCTCGCAAACCCCCATCGCAAAAGCCCCACTCCTATCACACACCTCGCCACGTACATAGGGATGCAGCTTAGCGTCTGTACTGATACGGGGGGGGGGCACGTTGGGATTGGGGGGCCGCGGACCCCCGCGCGAGCCCCTCGTGGCCTCGGGAGGTAGTCGTCCTCGGGAAGTAGTCGTCCTCGCTCTCTCCCTCGCCGCCCTCCTCTCACCTCTTGTCCCCGTGCCGCTCTCAAGCCGCCCGTGGGTTCAGCGTTCACCCCAAGTCGGACCCGAAGTGAATTCCGGCTGCTGCTCGCAAAGGAGCATCGAGGCAGTGACTCTCATCGCCCGTGTATAGAACCCCGAGCCAGCAGTGGTGGCAATTCTACATTCGTATGACGGGGTCGAGTCTTCCTCACAGGTGCAACTGCACGCCTGGGAAGAGCAGGCGCGTAAGGGAGACGCGCGTGATCACAATGGGATGTGCCCGCTTTCTGTCGGCTCTCGCGTCACACTCCGCGGAGGCGAAGTACTCGGTTCACCGATGCTGCCGAGGCTCGTGTGAGAGGTGAGCGCAGGACTCGGAGCAGCAGGAGGGGGGGGGGGGCACTGATGACTCCACGCGCACTCCGTTTCGGGGCCCGACATGAACCACCACCCCGTTGGATTTCCTGCCGCTGTTTGTGGCCATCATCTCTCATCCGGCGTTCGGCACTGGGCCCTGCCAACACATCAACAACATTTGCATCAATCGGATACTAAGCCACCGTCGTCTGTGGGTGTTCGGCGTCTGTGCGCAGTGTATTCACGTGTGTGCTGCGTTTGTGTGTCTTTGTACTGTATTGCTACGTGTGTACTGTGTTCATATAGGTGTACTGTATCTGTACACGAGAGAGAGCGCGATTCTAATTCTCTCTGTTGTGCGTGTGGGCGTGAGTGGTTGCTAGGCGTGCATGGTGTTCCCCCGCCTGTGTTTGTGCGCACATGGGGAGCGGTGGCGCAGTGGTTAGCGCACTGCGCTAAAATACCCGGCGGGCCGAGTTTGATTCCCGCTCACGACACCAATATCAGTGACAGCGAATATTTGAACCGGTCCTGGGCCCTGCCTAGGTCGACTCGGTCATACATCTGTACCTGGTGTGATGTGTGAATGACAGCACTGCAGAGACAAAGGCGGCCTGGCGTGGTGGTGGCGCTATTCCGGCCTTCATCGGTGCTGCTCGCTCGCCACGCTTGCCACAAACCGAGACAATCTGTTGGGGCTTCACGGGGGATCTTTGTCTTTGTGTGCGTCGTGCGGGCAGCAGTGCCCGGCAGGCTGTGCGGCGGGTGATTGTGTGGCGCGCTCCCCGCTCGCCTCCACTCTGTGTGTATCCATTATTAATGATGTAATAACCACTAAAGTGAATTTAAAGATGTGTTTGTTTTTCCGGCGCCCCCCCCCCCGCTGCTGCTGCTGCCGTGAGCACCGAGCGCTGCTCCGGGAGAGGCAGAGCGAGATATTAATCATCGTGGTGCTGGCGGTGGCGCTGCGACAATATGAATCACGGTGCTGACTATGATAGCGATGTTGTGATGGGAGTGATTGATGGTGATGATGGTTCTTTTTTTTAGACCCTTCTTCCTCCTCTTGCCATGAACATCACCAACTCCAACATTCCACCCCTCCCCCCGCCATGAGTCCACATCGTGTAGTATGATGGTACGGTGTCGACGATGATGAAAATGTATTATGAATATGACGATGGTAGCGATGACCATGATGGTGGTGATTTATGTCAATGATGATCTTGATGAACCCCGTGTGTGATCGTGGGTTTAATTTAGAGTGAGTTTGGGGGGGGGGGTAGTGGGAGGCTCTGCACCCCCAACGTGGTCGTCAGTCCCCTGCTAATCTCCAGCGCTGCCTCTGTTGAGACCCCCCCCCCGTCTGCTCCACGGCCAAGCGCGTCGCTTCGCCACCGCCGCCAAACGCTGATGTCGCTTCCGGGCAACTTCCCAACACTGAATAAATAAACGTGAAAAGAGAAACTCATAATGGGCGATCTTCGCACCCTAAGTGTTGGGAATAATTGCCGAGTCTTTAGAGGCCTTTGTTCAATCATTTTATTCGCCATGAGCTCGCGTAATGAAACCGGCGAAGCGACCCGATTCTCACGCCAGCGATCAGCAGCGTTCACATTGACGACCCAATACAGCCTGACCCCTACAGCCTGACCAATAAAGCCTGACCCCTACAGCCTGACCCCTACAGCCTGACCCCTACAGCCTGACCCCTACAGCCTGACCCCCCCCTACTGCCTGACCCCCCCCTATTGCCTGACTCCCCCCCCCCCCCCTACTGCCTGACCCCCCCCCCTATTGCCTGACCTCTTACAGGCCTGACCTCTTACAGGCCTGACCTCTTACAGGCCTGCCCCCTTACAGGCCTGACTCGTATAGCTGTTAAAGCAGTGACTTCAGGTTAAGGGGCAGGCAGAGGGCTATGGCTGGGAGCAAGTTGTGACTTAATGTATGGAGGTTATGGTTAGAGTAAGGGCTGTTGCCATGGTTGGGCTATAATTACCGTTGAGGTTAGGCTATGGCGATGGCTAGTCTATGACACTGTATCGATAGGCTAAGGCTACAGGGAGGCTGGGTATGTGGTTAGGCTGTGTGTGTGTGGTTCGGTCATGGCTGGGGAAGCTGTGGCTATGGGGAGGCTGTCTCGCGGCAGATGGAGCGGGGAGTTTGTGAGTTCCTGGGGATGGATTCTCATCTCGCTCCGCGGGGGGGGGGGGCGGTGCGATCGCCCCACGCGCCTCCTCGGTTCCTCGCCTCATCGGCTACGGGCGCGGCTCCCCGCTCCCCTTCATCCTTCGTCGCACATCACCGCTCTCATCCTCCACCATCATCGCTCTCATCCTGCACCATCATCGCTCTCATCCTGCACCATCATCGCTCTCATGCTGCACCATCATTGCTCTCATGCTGCACCATCATTGCTCTCATCCTCCACCATCATCGCTCTCATCCTGCACCATCACCGCTCTCATCCTCCACCATCATCGCTCTCATCCTGCACCATCACCGCTCTCATCCTGCACCCACAGTGATGTTGAGCCCTCGGTGATGTTCTCCGAGCAATGTGGCGTCACCCACACCGTGATGTCTCACTCGGTCACGCACCCCCCCACCTCCTCCTCCTCCTCGTGTCGCGGCCGAGGCTCTGATAACCAACTCCATGCCCCGTGGCCCTGCCCTGCCCTTCTCTAAATCTCAACCGCGTCTCGCCCCTCCTCCCCCCGCCCCCACTCCCTGCCCCCCACTACCCCCACCTTTGCCCCCCACGTTTCTCCCTCCCCACGATAGCTGCGCTTGCTCCGGCCACATTCCCGGATTCCATCTCCCGTGTGGAGGAACCGCGGATCGTGCGTCGGCACAGCGCGTTCATTAGGAGCTTGCGGATTAACATTCACCCTGCACACACACACACACCGTGCGTGTGTTAATATTATTATTCACATGGTATCTTGTAGTATTTTACACACACGCACGGTGTGTGTGTGTGTGTAAAATACTACAATTTAGCACGTGAATAATAACACACACAACACACATCTGGCAGTGTGTGTATGTAATATATAATGACATAGTAATTTATATTATTTTTAAATATGCATTGCTCTCTCCACTGATAAAATACTGCGTACGAGAATAATAATCATACATCTCCACACACATTATTTATAAAATAATACGAGCAGAAGGACAGGACATTGTGATGTAGACCAACAATAGAGAGTCACTGTCGCTCTGGCTGCGCGCAATATCCATTCACAAGCGGCGCCTAACGTTGCACAAACGGCGATGATGAAGCCCCGCGCGTTCTCTTTCTCATCTGAGGGTGCGGATGAAACTCGTCTCGGGATCCTTTGCGGAGTCCCGTTGGAATGTGTAGCCCTGGGCCCGTCTCGCTCATCCCTCCTGCCACTCCGCGGCGGCGGCGATGATGATGATGATGACGATGATGATGCGTCTTCAGCGATGATGTCGGGTGGACGATGGCGAGGTCGGGTGGACGCCTCGTGCCTGCGCCGATGTTTGTGGGGAAGGCGGCGGGGCGGCCGATGGCTCGCTGCGCTGCGACACCCGGCGACCCGAGTTCGATTCCCAACCGCGATTTACATTGGCGGTGAGTGATCATCAGGACCAGTTCTGGGTCTCCCCTCGGCCTTGACTGAGCACCCGGTGAGTGCTGGTGAGACAAAGACGGCCAGTGGGGGGCACGCGAGGGATCTTTGTTGTCTGTGTCGGCATGCTCGGCCCAGGGGGGCGCCTGAGTGCGTGGGGCCATGGCGAGCTGCCTTCGAGGGGACTCGGAGACGATGAGGTCTGATGAGACGTCATCTCGAGGAGGTGGCTTCACCATCTTAACTCATCGCATTTCTCTACGGCGAGATGTGTCGGTGATGATGATGTGTGTATGACGATGCCTCCATGATTAAGCATTTCATTATCATAGATAACATTGGTGGCGATAGCCTACGTGTTAAACAGGCATCTCGTCGAGGGTGGCGATGAAGAGGTGTGATTGACGGGGTGTCTCGCCATTGATGATGTTCTCTGGGCGGTGCCGTCACTCGTCCCAGACGCATCGCCCCCCCTTCCCATCTTCCTGATCCTGGGTCTCGCTGGGCGAACGTTAATCGATGTGAAATGGAGTAATCGAGTGACACGGGCGGGGGTGGGGGCACCCCGCACCCCTCCCGTGTCTCCATCTCTGGAGCCGCCGCCTCCTCCTCCTCCTCCTCGCGTTTCCGTCGCTGTGAGCGGAGCCCCCCCCCCCCCCGGGCGTGATTCACGCCGCGCGGCCGTGGAGCCGCAGACGGATGGGGGGGGGCGGATGGCGGGGAGCGGGGGAGATGGATCCGTCCATCACCCCGCGCCTCCGCCCGTATCTGCGCGCCTCCATCTGTCCGTCGCGCACCCTTCGCTCGCTCGCTCCCAACATCATTCATTCACTCGCTCGGTCATTCCATCATTCACTCACTCGCCCGCTCACTCACTCCATCCTACATGCTCTCACCATCCATTCACTCACTCCTATCATTTTCTCGCTTACTCGCTGATTCACACACTCGTATTCACTCAATCGTTCCATTATTCGTTCGCTCACTACTTGAATCGCACATTAATTCACGCAAATCATTCACACATCTACTCAATGATCCATTCACTCACTCGCTTCCGAATTCGTTCACTCGCACATCGGTTTGGTCACTCATTTTCTCGTTCACTCTCTCGCGCATTCATTCATTCACCCGCTCGCCTACAACTTACATTTCGTGCTCATTCATGCACTCCCCACCCACCCTCTGATTCGGTCTCACCTCGCCTCCCCCGCTCACAACGCAGCCACTTGGCATCTCCCGCTACCAACACCTGGCCCGGCCAGGTGTAACTGGGCGAAACCAAACGCCGCGGTAGAGTGTGGGTGGGGGAGGAACTTTCCTCCACTCCTCCTCCTCCTCCTGCTCTTGTCGGCAGATGGCGCGGGAGTAAATATTTACCCGCGCCATGAGCGGATACTATTTTATGGCCATATTTATTTTTTCAATCCGTCAAATCGATTTCGCGAGTCGCCTTTTGTTGCCGTGCCCCCTGCGACGTGGAGAGTTAAAACGGCGCCTGGCGGAGCGCAGTGCCGCTCCTCGGCCCTCACGCAGTGGCTGCTGGTGATGCTGCCGATGCGGTGCGAGCGGTTGCCATGGCGATAGATTGGTTTCCCAGCTCGTGGTCCCCTCCTCCTCCTCGCGCGCTCGTCGCCCGGTGACGGCGGTTGCGTTGGTGGAGCGGCGGTCCCCATACACAGGGCCCTGCTGTGGTGGTGTTGTTGTTGTTGTTAAGATTGCGTGAGTGTGTTTGTCGGTGTTGTTGACAGTAGGGTGTTGGTGTGGTGTTGTTGTTAGGAGTGTAAGTGTGCGAGTGTGGTGGTGTCACCATCGTTGGCGTTGATTGTGTTCATTTCTAGGCGGGCGTGCATGGGCTTTTTGTAAGAATGCCTCTGTGTTAGGGCGCACGTGTTAGCAGGGTGTGCATGTGGTGTATGTGTTGGGGTATGACATAAATACCTGGTCCGGTGTGTACACATCGCCACTGGCGTGGTGGCCACCCTCCCCCGCGTGTGCTGTGTCGGCCTTCATAGGCGCTGCTCGTTAGCAGCACTTTGTCCAGAAATTTGCAAAGGCTACGCGGGGGATCTTTGTCATTGGGTGTGAGAGCGGTGTGTGGTTACTGTGTTATTATATTTCACAGCGTGACCACCAGTTAAGTGTGTTCATGTTGGACGTGCCAGCGTGTTTATACGAATGCCTGGGGGTTTCAAGGGACGTGTGCGTGATTTTTAGCGAATATTCCTCGGACCCTCCCCTAAAGCGACGCAGCCTTTAGTGATGGGTGGTACCTGGTGCGGTGGGTAGACCAAGGTGGGCGGACAGGTGTGGTGCTGGCCACACCACCCCCTCGTGTGCCACGGTGGTGGTGGTGGTGGTGGTGGGTGTCATTAGTTGGTAGTTAACTTAACACGCAAGTTCTGCTGCTGGTTAATGGTTGCGGTAAACAATACACATCGATGTCTGGACAGCGACACTCGTCATTGTTGGCTATCCGTTGTTGGTTACCCTGCGGTTGTGTCCGTAATGTGATGCTTGATGTGGTGGTTGTGGATATTCTTTTTGTGGCGGTGGTTATCGATTGTGTAACTGAGCCCCGTTGTAGTAAATCCGTGTTCCTCCACCTGCAAAGGAATTCGCCCCGGAACCTCGATCGCCTTAGTTGGACTCTTGCCCAAGGGTCGGGGAGGGCCGGAAGTCGGGGAGTGAGCGGTGGGGGGGCCACAACTTCACACGAAATAATCATTCTGTTCTCCACAGCGCCACGATCACTCTCGTTGTTGTCTATGTTGTCGTTCGATCCGTGTCTAGCAGAGGGGAGGGGGGGGCCTTGCCCATCAAGAGCTGGCAGCTCACCAGCAGTGATTCCAGCGAGCCTCACTGTTGCTGATGAGACACTGGGCGTCCACCCGCGTGAGACCAATCCTGCTGAAAACTTCACGCTGAGAAGTCCGTGTGTCTGATGGGATGTGTACAAAAAAAGTTTACATGGAGGCACATATTTGGGAAGGGGTTGTTAGTGTCTGCCTTTAACAACTCATCCTGTGCAGTCGTAATCCTCCGTAGCCGTATCTATCGCGTCGTCATCCTCAACGCAGATCGCGGCTCTCACGATCGTCGTGGAGGAACCACAGACGAGCGAAAAGGCAGAAGCAGCAGAAGCAGTAGCAGCAGCGGCAGCAGCAGTAGCAGAAGCAGCAGTAGCAGCAGCAGCCGCCAGGTGGTAAGGAGCCGGCGGCGCTGCCAACAATTGTTGCCCAAGCTCTGCGGTCCTCTACATATTCACGTTCCGTTTTCAGCCAATCAATGAGCGTTTACACACGTGGGAGGAAAACCCAGAGCAGCCGGAGAGAACCGAGGCGTGCAAGACGGCGCAACACTCTCCCCATACAGAAGGGACAGGCGAGATGAGTCGCCACTTTCCTGTACCGCCTGCTCATGGCGAGCCGTGGTCCGGCTCCTCCTCGACCCCCATGATCCACCAGCCCTCGCCGCCCCCACAGTGCTGGGTAACAGACGTCCTGTAGAAAACAGGACGTGCAGTTTAGTCATTGATTGATCCAGGGGGTACGGGGGGGTGTGGGTAGGTGTGGGTAGGCGCTGGGTAGGTGTGGGGAGGCGCTGGGTAGGCGTGGGGAGGCGCTGGGTAGGTGTGGGGAGGCGCGGGCCACATTCCACAGCCTTCGTCATCGACCGCTGGCATGAATCACGTTGCAGGGTGAACGTGCGCGCGTGCATGCACAGGCACCTGCGTGTGTGCGTGTGGAAGTATGCACGTGCGTGTGTCCGTGTCGACCTGTGTGTGCGTGTGTCCGTGTCGACCGATGTCTGCGTGTGAGTAGCTGGTGCGGTGGGTAAAACATCGCCACTAGGTACTCAGGTGCTCGCTAACAGCACTTGCCCCAACAGTCTGTTAAGGCTATACGGGGGAGCTTTGTGTGTGTGGGGGTAATCGTGCGTTTGTGTTGGCACAGTGGGGAGCACAAGTGGAGCATCTGGCAGTGAGTCAACCCAGTCGCTCTGTCCCGTGACCTGCCAGCAGAGAGCAATTCATCACTTCACGTGACGGCCTCGGAGTGCACCTAGCCTGGCACAAAGCCGTGGAATTGTTGTTATGGGTGTTGAGGAGAGTGTAGGGTATGCGTGTGTGAGTGTACATGTTCCCTGTGCTGGCAACCCACCCCCTCATATGCCGTGCTGGCCTTCATAGCAAGGCTATACGGGGGATCTTTGTCTTTGTGCAGAGTAATCTGTATGCACTGTGTAGACTGTTGGGGCAAGTGATGTTTGCGAGCACCTATAAAAAATGAGGTACAGTTCTCAATTAAGGCTGAGTCGACCTAGGGGAGGCCCGGTTCAGATATTCGTCACCTATGTTGGACGCGAGCGGGAATCGAAGTCTTTTTCCGGGGTCGTAGTGCAGCACGCTCACCACTCCCTACACTACCCCAAAGACAAAGATCCCCGGTATAGCCTGAACAGACTGTTGGGGCAAGTGCTATGCGCGATCACCTATGAAGGCTGGCACAGCACATCAGGGCGTGGGTGGCCAACACCACGCCCGGCCGCCTTTGTCTCCCCAGTGGTGATGTTTACACAAACCACACCAGGTACTCATTTGAGGCTGAGCCTACCGAGAGAAGGCCCAGGACCGGTTCCGATAATCGTCACTGGTGTTGGCCGTGAGTGGGAATCGAACCCGGGTTGCCGGGTTGGTCGCGCAGCGCAGCGCTAACCGCGACACCACCGCTCCTCCCCCTGCTTATCACACGCATGCACACTCGCAGAAGGACACGCATGCATTATTAACCATCGCAGATTCGCTGATGAGTCATGATCACAACCAACGGAAGTAAACGACGGGAAACGATTGATTGACTTCATAAAGAATGCTTCAAAAGTTGGGCTCAAGATAGAATTCGAGCAGAGACGGCGCTGCACTAAACGGAGGGCGCCCTTCCTTGTCTGCGGCAGAGACGCACAGCCGGAAATCGCAGCCCACAGCCCAGCCGAGTGGGGGTGGTGTTGAAGGTGCACCACCACCACGAGCCACGTCACGAGATACAACACATCGCGAGATTACACACCACGAGATACAGAGGCGGCCCAGCAGCAAATGTAGACTATTAATATAGAATATTTATACTGCAGGAGGAATCCGATGAGCTGTAAAGCTCTTCTTCACAGATGTCCAAGTAGAGGCACGGAGTAAGATCGTTACAATAACAAACAGGACAAAAAACACGTTCGGAGTTCATAGTACACGAATTGTAAACGAATCACCTAAACAGAAACAAATACAACGCCAAACCATCCGCGTCCTACCAGGCAAAGCCCACCGAGGTATTAGCTTCTTGTTCAAAAGCGACCTGGCCACAAATGATAGCTCAACAAAGTGGCTTGTCATTTGGATATTTATTGCAGAAAAATAATTTAAATAGTCTAATAATCTGATCGTGAGAAGTATCCGCGCAATGCACCTAAAGAGAAGAGTGCGTTTAATCAGCGCGTGTCGCCTGCTCTGACAATTGATCGGAGACACGGACACTGACAGATGCGATGTAATTCGTATTGTTTTACACTGGGAGACGAGAAGACGGACCACACGGTTCAGAGAGCACATCCAAGTGAGAGATCGTCATGACTGTTTAACATTTGTAAAGGGGTGGTGTGAGTGTGTGTGTATGTGTGTGTGTATTTGTGTGTGTGTGTATTTGTGTGTGTGTGTATTTGTGTGTGTATTTGCCTTTGTATTGGTTTGATTTCACCGCATGCCTATAGAGCTTCTGTTTGGCCGGATAGAGTGGGGTTAAACGGGCATGGCACGGGCTAGAGAAGAGATGGAGGTGATGTGGTACCGAAGGATGTGGAGCTGAGTAGACTTGCCGATGACTGGTACCAGCGGGTGTCAAGATCGGCCTCTGGAGGAGGCTCGTGAAGGACGCTGCTGGGCAGTTAGAGGCAGTCGCCCTCCAGCAACAACGGAGGGCAGAGGAGCGACGCTCACAGCAACGAGCAGAGCGCCGGGTGTCTAAAACAGTTGGCACAGTGGGGAGCACAGGTGGTGCATCTATCAGTCCTCTCAGTCAGTCAACCTATGGCACCTGGGTCTGTTCCGTGACCTGCGCGTGGGCCGTCGACTCTTCACGTGGCCTCAAGTGCACCTAGCATGGCACAAGCGCCGTGGTGACGTCACCCCCACCGAGTGAACGGCGGTTGTTTTGGTTTATATGTTGGCGCTTGGTGTGTGAGTGCGCGTGGCTGTGTGTCTGTGTGTCTGTATAGGTGTGCGTGCGCGTGTGTGCATGATGGTTATTTCGTACGGCCAATGAAGAGCAATTATTGGAGATTAATTTCTAAGTGATTTACCCGTTAAATTGCTTTGTCCCAGTTGGTGAATTGCAGATGCGCACCCTCCGTTTTCACATGCATATTTGGGGCAGTGCGGCCTCACATTGTTGTCTATGGTGTGTGTGTGAATGTGTGACTGTGGGGAGCAGAAGTGCATCAGTTTGGGACCCCGGCGACCCGAGTTCTATTCCCGCTCATGGTCGACACCAGCCACGATTATCTGAACTGGTCCTGGAGCCTCTCCTAGGTCGACTCAGCCTGAAATTAATTCCTGGTGCGTTGTGTAAACATCAGTGCCGAGGAGGTCAAGGCGGCCGGGTGAGATCCCGGCCACACCACCCCCTCGTGTGCAGTGCGGGACTTAAATGGGAGCTCGCTAGCAGCACTTGCCCCAACAGTTTGCGAAGGCTATACAGGGGATCTTTGTCTCGTCGTGCGTGTTGAGGTGTGCGCTGTTGCGGATTACGTCTCCCGGGGGCAACGCGCGCGCGCGTTTGTTGTGACACGGCCACGTCCGCTCTGTTGTGAAATGCGAGCGCTTTCACGTTTAGACGTAGAGGCAGCCGCAGGGGAGGGAGGGGGAGGGAGAGGGGGGGAGGGAGGGGGAGCAGGGGGAGGGAGGAGAGGGGGGAGGGAGGAGAGGGGGGAGGGGCGCTCCCAAGTGAGCCACGCACACCACGCCCTGCGGTGCACCGAGCCAATCATGCTCAGTCAGCGGATAAACTCGCTCAAATCCCGTTCCCCTCCCACGCCTTGTCGCTCGTTGGGGCAATTGGCCAAATCTTCCCGTGCTGCGCGGGACCCGCGTGAGGAAAAAGACCCGGCTCTGTAAATCAAAGGCATTATTACTGTGGATAGGTCTCGACCAGCGACTCGAGTAGTGAATTAATAACATCTGAAGTTTGCTGAATAAAACTCAATTTTTTTTAACGAGATCTCAATTTAACGAATTAACTTCCCCCCCCCCCCCCCCCCCACGATCGGCCGATGGCGCAAGCGACGCTCGCTCACACGGGGGGCTCCGAGTGATTGTTTGGGCTTCAATTCAATGCATCTTTATTCTCGGGTTGGAAAATCAATGGGAGACGTGGATTATGAAGCGAGTGTATCGTACTCACACTTCGCAGTGTACAGCTACATACACACACACATCATCGTCACCCCGCCTTCGACGGCTTCCATCTCTCAAGAGCGGGACTAATGTTCACACATCCTTCGCTGGATGAGGAGGCGGCGGGTGACGATGTGGATTGAGGGTTGACTCGAGCGAGATAACTCGGTCAACCGATTCTGCTCGGAAACGTCGGCTCCATCGCGACATCCCCTCGCCTTGTTCATCTCTTCCCGTCACTCATCTCCCCTCCACTCCTCACCCTCTCCCCTCGCCCGTCCCTCCGCCCCGCCCCCCCCGTCCCTCGCCCATCTCTCAACCCTCTCAACCCTCGCCCATCTCTCCTCACCCAATTCTTCCCCGCACCCATCTTCCTCCAGAGCGAGCCAAAGTTCACATCTCAAGTCTGCTGTCGCTACCCCCCCCCCCCCCCCGTCATCGCCCCCCTCTCTCTCTGGCCGTGCCCCGTGTTGATGGCGCCCACTATGACCGGGCTGTCGGCTATTTTTCTAACCATCGATCCCGGCCCAGCGCCAGACAAACAGTCGCTTCACTGCTGGAAAAACGCGGCCGGCGGCCGCCGTAAAGATTCGGGGTTTTCTGTGCAGGGCCGTGACGAGTGGGGGGGGGAGGAGGAGAGCGGCAATCAATGGATTGGGGGTGGTGGGGCGAGGAGCGGTGGTGGGGGGCGACTCTGCGTGACTGACGGCCCGTGACTGACGGGCCGTGACCCCGCGGGGTGACCCGGGCCCCGGACCCCCGCGACCCCCGCGACCCCCCTGCTCCACCCTTCGCGGGGGGCGGGGGCCAGCGGGAGCCCGCGTCCTGATCGATGGTTGCGGTGGTGGTGGGGGGAGGGTGTGTGTGTGTGCGTCTTTCTCACTATGGGTGTGCGTGCGTGTGTGCGCGCAAGTGTGTACACTGATGTTTATGAGTACTGTACATGTATGCGTGTACTCGGTCGTTTGTAATGGACATGTGTGTACACAGGGACGTGAACACACTTACAAATGGGTACAGTTGTACACGGATATAAAATAAAAAATAGTTTACATGGGTTGTGTGTGGGAAGCAGTCGTGTAGTGGGCAGCGCGCTGCACTACGAACCAGGCGACCTAGATTCCCGCTCGCGGCCAACACCAGTGACGATTATCTGAACCGGTCCTCGGCCTCCGCTAGGTCGACTCAACCTCAAATGAGCACCTGGTGCGGTGTGTAAACATCGCCACTGGGGAGACAAAGGTGGCTGGGCGTGGTACTGGGAATTCTGGCCTTTGTCGGGGCTCGCTTAACAGCACTTGCTCCTCCAGTCTGTTAAGGCTACACGGGGGATCTTTGTCTTTGTATGGACACGTGGGTATGAGAGGGCCGCTCGCGGCCGTCGTCCCCGCCGCGAGTCTAATCGAGCGTCGTCGCCGCCCGGCGTTAATTATTCGAAACAAAAGGCGGCGCGATAAGCGTCCAAAATTACAATTAAATCCATAGCACTAAATACGGCATCACTCCCCAATTTGTCAGCTTTAATTAGGGCCGCGGTGAGCGATTAAAGGGCGGGCGGCCCATCGACCGGGCGCCCGCCGCGGAGACGAGACGATCGCCATCGAGATCAAGCAACACCCCTCGACTGCCATAGAGACGATCCCCTCGACCGCTCCCTTCAACTCGCCCCGAAATCTGCTAATAAGCAGCAGCAGCAGCGGCGGCAGCAGCGGCTCTTCGACTGCCACCGAGATCCATAGGAGATGAGCAGTCGCTGCGTTTCGCGGAACTCGATGGCGGCATTGATCGGTGGCGGATCCAAGGGTTGGTGTGGCGGGGCGTTGGGACGATACCCCCTCCCCCAAGCACACCCCCTGAGACCCCGAACATTGATAATTACCGAGAAACTACATTGAGAAGTCTTCAAATCTGCCTCCAAGTCAATGACCGCCAAACCCGATAGACATTCATAGAGAGCCGTGAGAGATACGGCGACTCTCGCAGAGAGATTATACCTCGCGAGGGTGAGCTACACTGACTCCTACGGAGCTCCTGTGCGAGCGAGCGACCGTCGGATTATATCCGCGCACGCTATTAAAGTGGGCCGTCCCCGCTGACTCGCACGCATTGATTTTAATAGAGCGCAATCAGAGTTGACCGTCGGTGACTTTCCTCGGTCGATCAGAACGGGCCGAGCGTTGGCTTTCATCGAGGGTCGTCGCTAAAGTGACCTCCCATCGATTTTCATAGAGATCCGCTCCGTAGATGGGCCGCACCGACGTACATCCCGGAGATCCGCACGACACGGGGCCGGCGTGGAGCGCCGGTCGAGGGCGGCGACGGCGACTCTGACGGAGGTCGCCCGCGACGACCTTCCCGGAGATCGGTGGCGGAAGAGCGTCGCCCGCGACGTTCCTGGAACTCTGTCGAAGCGAACGGTGTTGGCCTCTCCCTGGAGGCTTCACCGCCACTCCATTGACGTTCTCATAAATCTATTCAAATGAGCTCTATTGACTTTCATCGAGATCTGTCAAAGGTTTCCCTCATTGACTTTCATTGAGACGGATCGTTTACAAGCGAGGCGTGGTGTCGTTAAAGCGCCCCCTCCACCATGTCCCGTCCATCGAGATGAGCGCAAACGTTGACTTCATTTGAGCTCTCCAAGGTAACTTGACCGCCACCCGCGCGCCTGCAACACGTGGGTGGCGGCGGACGGCGCGAGGCAGACTGGTGGTGGTGCGAGGCGTGGTGGTGGTGGTGGTGCGAGGCTGGTGGTGGTGTGAGGCTGGTGGTAGTGTGAGGCTGGTGGTAGTGGTGGTGGTGGTGTGAGACTGGTGGCGGTGGTGCGAGGCGTGGTGGTGGAGGTGGTGGTGGTGCGAGGCGTGGTGGTGGTGTGAGGCTGGTGGTAGTGGTGGTGGTGGTGTGAGGCTGGTGGTAGTGGTGGTGGTGGTGTGAGACTGGTGGCGGTGGTGCGAGGCGTGGTGGTGGAGGTGGTGGTGGTGCGAGGCGTGGTGGTGGTGCGAGGCTGGTGGTGGTGGTGCGAGGCTGGTGGTGGTGGTGGTGCGAGGCTGGTGGTGGTGGTGGTGCGAGGCTGGTGGTGGTGCGAGGCTGGTGGTGGTGGTGGTGCGAGGCTGGTGGTGGTGGTGGTGCGAGGCGTGGTGGTGGTGGTGCGAGGCTGGTGGTGGTGGTGGTGCGAGGCGTGGTGGTGGTGGTGCGAGGCTGGTGGTGGTGGTGGTGGTGCGAGGCTGGTGGTGGTGGTGGTGGTGCGAGGCTGGTGGTGGTGGTGGTGGTGCGAGGCTGGTGGTGGTGGTGGTGGTGGTGCGAGGCTGGTGGTGGTGGTGCGAGGCGTGGTGGTGGTGCGAGGCTGGTGGTGGTGGTGCGAGGCTGGTGGTGGTCGTGGTGGCGCGAGGTTGGTGGTGGTGGTGGCGCGAGGTTGGTGGTGGTGGTGCGAGGCTGGTGGTGGTGGCGCGAGGTTGGTGGTGGTGGTACGAGGCTGACTGGTGGTGGTGGTGGTGCGAGGCGTACTGGTGGTGGTGCGAGGCGGACTGGTGGTGGTGCGAGGCTGGTGGTGGTGGTGGTGTGAGGCTGGTGGTGGTGGTGGTGTGAGGCTGGTGGTGGTGGTGGTGTGAGGCTGGTGGTGGTGGTGGTGCGAGGCTGGTTGTGGTGGTGGTGGTGGTGGTGCGAGGCTGGTGGTGGTGGTGGTGGTGGTGCGAGGCTGGTGGTGGTGGTGCGAGGCTGGTGGTGGTGGTGCGAGGCTGGTGGTGGTGGTGGTGCGAGGCTGGTGGTGGTGCGAGGCGGACTGGCGGTGGTGGTGGTGCGAGGCTGGTGGTGGTGGTGATGGTGCGAGGCTGGTGGTGGTGGTGGTGGTGCGAGGCTGGTGGTGGTGGTGGTGTGAGGCTGACTGGTGGTGGTGGTGGTGGCACCAAGACTCGCTGTATCCACCACCTGGGGCACCTTCATCAAGGATTGTTTTCATCTTCCTCCAGTGAAGGAACAATTTTGAAATTGACCAAACATCTCGAATATAGCACTACAGAGCTCTGACTCGCCGTCACCCTCTCTCTGTGAGAGCGGACGGCATGTCTGCTTGATCGGTCGTCATTGTTACGAGGACGACGACGACTGCTACTGAGTTGTGACGATTGTCGTGACTCTGAGGCGACCTTCCTAGGCGCTGTACTGCGACAAGAGCGGCTCCTCCTCTCGCCTTGACCCACGCCCCATCCTGATGGACGGAGGGGAATGCACCGCGCGTGGGTCGTGCTCGCGACGCTCTGTTTGTGTCTCCGAGTGCCAGGAGACGTCGAGTGGACGTCGAGTGAGGGGGGGGGTGGGAGGGGGGCACATTTCCCGTCCATTTTTCGTATTTATTCTCCGGCGCCACGCGAGCTCTGCGATGGCAGAGCGAGGAGACAAAATCTAAACGATCACCACCGCACGCCCAGCTACCCGGCAGTAAAATTGGGTTTGAATTAGCAAATTCCCCCCCCCCCGCCCCTGGCAGACGAAAAGAGAAAGTAAAATCAGCCAAATGGAGCGAGCGACTCGCGAGCCAATCACAGGACGCGGCGGCGCTGAGGGGGGAGCGCCGGAGTGGGTGGGTGAGGGGTTAGGTGAGTGCAGGTGAGTGGGTGGGTGAGTGGGTGGGTGAGGGTGAGTGGGTGGGTGAGTACGGGTGAGTGGGTGGGTGAGGGGTTAGGTGAGTGCAGGTGAGTGAGTGGATGAGTGGGTGGGTGAGGGTGAGTGGGTGGGTGAGTACGGGTGAGTGGGTGGGTGAGTGGGTGGGTGAGGGTGAGTGGGTGGGTGAGGGTGAGTGGGTGGGTGAGTGGGTGGGTGAGGGGTTAGGTGAGTACGGGTGAGTGAGTGGGTGAGTGGGTGGGTGAGGGTGAGTGGGTGGGTGAGGGTGAGTGGGTGGGTGAGGGTGAGTGGGTGGGTGAGGGGTTAGGTGAGTGCGGGTGAGTGGGTGGGTGAGGGGTTAGGTGAGTACGGGTGAGTGAGTGGGTGAGTGGGTGGGTGAGGGTGAGTGGGTGGATGAGTGGGTGGGTGAGGGTGAGTGGGTGGGTGAGGGGTTAGGTGAGTGCAGGTGAGTGGGTGGGTGAGGGGTTAGGTGAGTACGGGTGAGTGAGTGGATGAGTGGGTGGGTGAGGGTGAGTGGGTGGATGAGTGGGTGGGTGAGGGTGAGTGGGTGGGTGAGGGGTTAGGTGAGTGCGGGAGATGTGAGGCGAGTGCGGGTGAGTGGGATGTGAGCGGAGCGGTGGCGCAGCGGTGAGTGCGCCGCCGCACGAACCGGGCGACCTGGTTTACATTCACGGCCAATAACGGTGAAAGTGAATATCTGAGCCGCTCGTGGGTCTCCCCTAGGTCGACTCGGCCTCAAATGAGTACTTGGTGTGGTGTGTAAATATTGCCACTGGAGACACAAAGGTGGGCTGGCGTGTTTATGACGACCCCCACCCCCTTGCGTACCGTGTCGGAATTCATCGGTGCTTGCTCACTGCACTTGCCCCAACAGTCTATTCAGGCTTCACGGAGGATCTTTGTGAGGCGAGTGGGTGAGTGAGTGGGTGAGTTTGTGTGAGTGAGTGGCTGAGTGAGTGTGAGGTGGGTGAGTGGTGAGTGTGAGTGAGTGTGTGGGTGAGTGAGAGTGGGCGAGTGGGTGAGTGTGAGTGGGCGAGTGAGTGTGAGAGAGTGGGTGAGTGTGTGAGTGAGTGGGTGGGCGAGTGTGAGTGGATGGGTGAGCGTGTGTGAGTGAGTGGGCGAGTGGGCGATTTTGAGTGAGTGGGTGAGTGTGAGCACAGTGGGATGCACATCAACGGGTCTTCTCAGCCAGTCAATCCCGAGCACCTGGCTCTGTGCCGTGACCCAGCTTGCGGAGAGTCGTTCGCACTTCACGCGGCCTTAAAGTGCACCTAGCCTGGCACAAGCCCCGTGGTGACGTCACCGCCACTTGGTGGCGAACGGCGGCTGTTGATGGTGCGTATGTGAGGGCGTGTGCGTGCGAGAAACTGCGTGACGGCGTGGTGCGCGGTGTGTGCGAGCGTGCAGCTCTGTGTGTTTCCGAGGGGCGTGTGTCCCACGTGATTGTTGTTGCTGCTGTTGTTGTGGTTGTAACGCGCGAGTGGGAGAGTTGTGCTCGGGTCTTTTGTGCGAGCACGCACCCCCGTCACGTGTGGTGGGCGCCAGGGTGTGGTGGGCCTGGCGCAGCGTGGCGCACTGGAGTTTGCTCCGATGAGGCGAGCCCTGGTGTGTGTTTGAGTCCAGTGGAGGGTTTTCAAGAGTGCGGCGTGCCCCTCGTGCGGCGTGCCCCTCGTGCGGCGTGCCCCTCGTGCGGCGTGCCCCTCGTGCGGCGTGCCCCGCGTGCGGCGTGCCCCTCGTGCGGCGTGCCCCGCGTGCGGCGTGCCCCTCGTGCGGCGTGCCCCTCGTGCGGCGTGCCCCGCGTGCGGCGTGCCCCTCGTGCGGCGTGCCCCTCGTGCGGCGTGCCCCTCGTGCGGCGTGCCCCTCGTGCGGCGTGCCCCGCGTGCGGCGTGCCGTGCTTGTGACAGGCCACGTTTGTGCTTCGTCTCGCAGACAAATTGCCGGCGACCCCCTTGGTTGATGGCAGGGCGAGCGTTGGGGGTCGACTGCTTTGCCATTCATTATCCTCCTCGAGAGGGAGCATAGGGGGTGGGGGACGGGCAGGAGGGGGGAGGGGGGACTCCAAAAGATCGACCTTTGACCCCCGCTCAGTGCTCCTTGCCGCAGCTTCACAAAACGCGGCAGTCACATGACCTGTATTGTCCTGGCGATGGCGTCTCCGTGGCAACTGTGGGAATGCTTTGTTCAAATGGTTTTTAAACAAATCTCTTTTGATCCCCGCGCCTCCCAGCGTATTGTGGGCTGCACCCCCCCCCCTTCCCCTTCCGTCTCCCTGGGGGCCCACCCCTAAAACATCTCCTCCGACCCTCCCAGGGCCCGCTGACCCACACCGGTTCCAATCTCGATTACGAGTTCCGCAAGAGAGCGCGAGTGCTGCCTATGGGAACTGCCCCTGCGTGATATCCGATGTACCTGTGATGATAATCGCTGCGCGACCGGATTAGTGTTGCGGCCGTTGTGGCGGTGTGGATGTTGTGTGGCGGTGCGGTGGGTGGCGTTGTTGCGTGGTGGTGCAGGGGGTGGTGGTGTAGTAGTTGCGTGGTGGTGCGGGGGGTGGTGGTGTAGTAGTTGTCTGGTTATCAGGCGGACCGCACTACACTGTGAGCAGCTCCCCCACGGCTGTATTGCAAACCGTGCACATGGCTGCCTCTTGGGTATTTGCTGCGATTTCATTCCTTTTTCCTGTGCCGGGTCTCTGCTGCTGCTGCTGCTGCTCCTGCTGTTGCATGTGGCTCGGCCTAAAATGACTAACTGCACGGCCGCGCTTTGTGAGCAATGGGGAAACAAAGGCAGCCGGGCATGCGTGCAGGCGCCCCCGAAATCCTCCCCCCCCCCCACCTCCCTCGGTGCACGCCGAGCTGACTTTCATAGGTGCTCGATAAGGGAAGTTGCCCGCGCATTAGTCAGTCTGAAAGGGCAATCTGTGTGATTGTGTGTGTGTGTGTATCGGTGCGTTACGCTGGGCGCTGGGCGAGCTCCGGCCATTAATCACCAAGGTGTGCGGTGTGCACCGCGAGACAAAGATCCCCCGTGTGGCCTTTAACAGACTTGGGGCAAGTGCCGCTCTAGAAGCGACCGGCCTGCGAGGGCGGGCACGGCGCACGAGGGGACACGCCGTGACAGTCGCCACACCGCCCGCGGTTTGTCCATCCTGGCGCCGACCGCTTACGGGAACCGCACCGGATAACCCGTCAAAGGCCGAGTCCACCTCGGAGAAACTCCGAAACGGTTCTGACAGTCGCTCGCTGACGTTAACCGTGCACGACAATCGGACTCTGGTCATCACGTTCGCGGCGCGGTGCGCCAACCGCCGCGACGCCACCGCTCCACGCCGGGTGGCGGTACCACGCGTCCGTTCGCACGTACGCTCACAACCTGCCCCCCCCCCCCATCCCCACCCACCCGCGCCCCCCAGGCTCTACCGGAGCGACTACACCCTGGAGGTGAAGATCGGCGACTACGTGGAGTTCTACTGCCCGCACTACCTGGTGGGCCGCGGGGGAGCCGCCTCGCTCCCGGCGGGGGGCGAGTGGGAGAGCCACCTGATCCACCTGGTGCCGGCGGGCGGCTACAGGGCGTGCGACACCTCGCGCCCGGGCTTCAAGCGCTTCAACTGCGACCGCCCGCGCACGCCGCACGACCCCCTCAAGTACGTGGAGAAGATCCAGCTCTACACGCCCTTCTCGCTGGGAGCCGAGTTCCTGCCCGGCAGGGATTACTACTACATCTGTGAGTCCGCACTCGGGGCTGGGGGGGCAGGGAGACGGGGGGCACGGGGGGCACGGGGGGCTCACGGTTATAAGCGGATATGGGGGGGTGACGTGGGCTTATGGAGGGAAACGGAGACATGGGGAGACGGGAGGACGTTGGGGGGCACGTGGCACACGGGCAAACGGAGACGTTTGGATACACACAGGGGGATACGAGGGGACGTGTACGACAACACACTGATGCGCGTCTCCTTCCTGCGTATAAACGCACGACAACGACCACTATCGAATAGTGGTCTCACCCGGCAATGCACCGCATAGTGGCACCGCACCGCGTCACCGCACCACGCCGGCATTGTGTGCTGCCCGGCCTCTCCGGGGTCGCATGACCCACGCTCCTCAATCTCGGCCTCATGAGCTGACGGCCAATTGCGTCGCACGTTCCCCAAACCCGGGCCACCACGGCCCATCCCGACGCCATCCTCCGCCATACGCCGCGCGGAGTTGCCGGTGCTGAAGCTCATTAAGGGCCTCCCGCCTCCGCGCACAGTGCCGGAGCGCGGCTAACAAGGAGGCCTCCTCGCTAACGAGCGGCGGGGACCACCACCTCCCAGTTTTGATTACTTAGAGGCCTTTCAAGCGTCTCGGCGCGCCCGCCCTAATTGGCCAAGTCCTGACACGGAGGCTTTCTCGGAATTTTTTTTTTCATTTGGCGGCGCTAAGCGGCATCCCGCGCTCTTCCCCGGCGGGCGGTGGATGATTAGCCCTGGAGGCGTCGGACGGTGGGGAGGGGGGGGGGGGGGCATGGCCTCCCCGCTCCACGGCTCAGAAGATCTGAGCGCACGTCGGAGCGAGTTACGCACGCCGGACGCGGCGGTTTTGTCGGCTAAACGCGCCGCGCGTCCCCGCGAGGGATCCCCTTTGTCCGCCGAGCGCTCATTATGTGCGGCGAGTGAGCGAGCGCGCCGGGGGTGCGGAGATCACAGCTCGCGCCCGCATCCCACCGTTCCCCCCCCCACCCCTCCCCGCGCTCCTCGCCAGACCTCGCGTTTGCCCCGTCGGTCGAGACGCGAAGCCTCTTAACGCGTCCCCGCGTGCGCGTTGTGTTCACAGCCGTTCTTGGAAACGGAAACTCCAAGAAGTGTTTGAGGCTGAAGGTGTCCGTCTGCTGCGCTAACGGTGAGGCCCCCACCCCCACCTTCTCCACCTTCCCCGTCGCCCCACGGCGGGGACTAACCCCGTGATTGCGCGCAGGTGGGGGACCCGCTGCGGCGCTAACGCCATCTCGGTTCGAAAGGAACCGTCGGCCGAGAGCCCCCTGCGGGCACACGCTCTCTCCCCCTCTGTGCGACACCTCGCTCGCTTACTCGGTGTCACTCAAGTGCCACTGCGCGGCCAGTGAGGCGTCACTCAGCCAGGCGTCGCTCCGGCGCCAATATTCCGCACGCGAAAGGGCGCAGCGCTCGCCGTAGATTCGACACTCACGAGCGTCGCTCACCAATGGTGCGTCGCTCACCAAGGGAGCGTCGCTCACCAAGGGAGCGTCGCTCACCAAGGGAGCGTCGCTCACCAAGGGTGCGTCGCTCACCAAGGGAGCGTCGCTCACCAAGGGAGCGTCGCTCACCAAGGGAGCGTCGCTCACCAAGGGAGCGTCGCTCACCAAGGGAGCGTCGCTCACCAAGGGAGCGTCGCTCACCAAGGGAGCGTCGCTCACCAAGGGTGCGTCGCTCGGGGTCACTGGCGAGAGGCACGAGAGAGCCCTGCAGAACGGCGCTGCTGCTGCTGACCCCCCGTGCAGGAGGCACAGGCCGCATGCACCTGTGGTCTAGCAGTAGATGGAGAATGGTGGCTACTGGCGTGTGCTTGTTTGAACGTGTGTAAAGTGTGTGCGTGCGCATGTTACAGTAGCAACAGCACGCGCACACGCGCTGCTCACAAACATCAGAAAGGCGTGACTCCCATCATGCCTTGCATGCAATGTCACGTGACCACCGCATTGCACTTACAATGCTGCCAGCCAATGGGTGCCTTGCTGCTGTTTGCGGGCAGCAAGGCACCTTGCGTGTGTCCAACCTGCACGAATCTCGCCGCTCTGATGTTCTCGTCACTCACGGAGTGTTGCGTATGAACTGTGTGTGATTGTGCGTGAGCGTGTGCCTGTATGTACGTGCGCACATGCAAGTATGTGTGTGCATAAATGGGTATGTGCGGGTGTGAGTACGTGCGTGCAGTGCGGGGAGCGGCGGTGCAGTAGTTTTTACACCGCGCTACGAACCCAGAAACCCGAGTTCGAGTCCAGCTCTCGCAACCAATAACAGTGGTGAATATGTTAATCGGCCCTGGGCCTCCTCTAGGTAGACTCGGCCTGAACACATGAGTTGTGGTGTGTGTAAACATCAGCACGGCCAGGCGTGTTGGTTTACCACCCACACCCTCGTGCGGCGATGCCGGCTTGCATAGATGCCGCTTGCTAATAAGCACTTTGCCCAAGAGTATGTTAAAGGCTACACGGGGGACCTTTGCGTGCGTGTCTGCGTGTGGGTGTTGTGGCCGGGTTCTCTCTCTATTAGTGCAGTCGGGGAGTGCATTGCTCTTCTGCATTGACGTTCACTCCATTGTGTCTGTGTGTTTCTGCTCTAGACACGAGCAGACTCGTGCCTGATTTGTTTAATCGTGATTCTGTCACTGAAGGTAATCAAACAGGTCAGTGTGTGTGCGTGTGCGAGCGTGTGCGTGTGAGCCAGTGTGCGTGCGAGCGCACGTCATCTTTGATTTGTGCTTTTCACAACACGCTACAACAGCATGCCTCCCATTTGTGCGCGTCCATACGCTTCTGTGTGCGTGCGTGTGGGCGCGGGTGCGTGTACGTCCCTGCCTCTGTGTGCATGCGGGAAGCCGGGCGCTTGGCGCTGCATTTGTATCCGAGGTGGTGGTGGTGCTGCTGCTGCTAACGATGTGTGGTGAGGTGAGCATTGACGTCACTAACGATGTGTGGCGAGGTGAGCATTGACGTCACTAACGATGTGTGGCGAGGTGAGCATTGACGTCACTAACGACGTCACTAACGATGTGTGGTGAGGTGAGCGCGAGGCGTCTTGCTTCACTAATGCTGCCGGGCGACGACGCGAGCGCTGGGTCGGGGCTCGCACCGCCGAGCGACGCCACGCCCGACGGTCGTGTGTCTACTCTGCGTCTACCGTGCGTCTACCGTGCCGACGAGGTGCTCGTTTAACGGGGTCCACGACGAGGCGCGTGTCTAACGAGGCGCGTGGCTAACGAGGCGCGTGTCTAACGAGGCGCGTGTCTCCGTGTCTCCAGCGGAGGGAGGCAAGGAGTCCCGGCAGGCGACGGCGCAGGCTTCGCGCAGCGTGAGCGGAGGGGGGCCCCGACTGCTCTGCCTCTCGCAGCTGCTGGTGACCACGGCCGCCCTGCTCTTCCTGACCGTCTGAGCGAGCCCCGACCCCCTCCCCGCCCCCCCGCGCGCTCCGGGGGCCACGGGGAGTGATCCCCGACGGGCAGCGGCGGCGCCCTGACGACCCCCGCCGTGGGGCGAGGGCGACGACGATGGCTCCCTCGATCCCGGCGCTCCGGCGGCGCCGTCCGAGCCGTCGCCCCCACGGAGCCCGGTGTCGTCCCTCCCCTCGACGGAATGTCAAGACAATTTTTTTTATTAACATCGTCTCCATCGTTATCGTTGTTGTCGCGATTACATCTTAATGCTGACGCAAGCGATCAAGGGCTGTGTCGCGCGAGGACGCTTTGAAGGCCGCTCTTTTCTCCCCGCGCTTCAAAGGGAACCTCAGAAGTTTCACGGCGAAAGCTGCGATGGCGAGCGGCGACTTTAAATCACCGCGTTTGTGAGCGCCCGTTTCCCCCGTGGGACCCGGGCTTGCCGTGGGCGGCGGAGCCCTTGATCTGCCGACCCACCGTCCGCCGTTTCACCGCTTCCCCGGGCGGAGGGCTGACCCGGCAGCCCGGCCGCTGCTCCGGCGGGCGCAGACGGCAAGGGAGGTGGGGGAGGGGAGCAGAGGATATTGGCCATAGAGAAGAGGAAGGGGAGGAGTGATGGGGACGTCATTCTGAGCAAAGATGCAGAACAATCGTCCACAGTTTACTGAACGATACTTTTTGGAAAATGAGCCATTTATACGTTGCCTCAATCCTAAAGGCCATCACGAAAAAGAAAATGAGATAGATAGATATATATTCACAACAAGATTATACAAATTTTGCTCGCAAAGATTTTTACACCAAATATTTTAACCCCGTTACCGCAGAGGCGTTTGTATTGTAGCGGTGCCGCACGGAGCGGCGTCGAGCCCAGCGGCACCGTACGGTGCCAGCGCCACGGCCTGCACACCGCACGGTGCCAGCACTACCGCCATTCTCTGCGACATGAGCGGCGGCGCTCGCCACGGTGCCAGCGGCTCCACGGACTCCACGGACTCCACGGACTCCACGGACTCCACGCAGACTCGGCACGCAGACGCTGCACGGATTCCACGCAGACTCGGCGTGGTGCCGTCGGCGCGGCACCGCCGCTCGCCGCAGCCCGAGGGGAACCCCGCAAACTGAGAGGCCGAGTTGGGGGAGTGGAACGACTCCGGGACGAGCTCGGCTCCGTCTCCGCACGGACGCTCCACCTCGTCGGAGTCGCCACTCGACCTCGGAGTCGCCGCTCCTGTGGGAGTGGGGGGTGGCGGGGTGCCTGGTGACGACACTGAGAGGATTCTGCACTGTCACACGCCTTGAAATCCGCAGGACGTTGCCTGTAGAACATGGACGCTCGCCGCCGGTTTCTCCAAGAAGGACGGGGCCTGTTCGGCCACGGACTATGTTGTGGGTGGGAAACGGGGGGGGGGCCCTGGTGGATGGGGAGGGGTCCTGGGGTGGGGGGGGCCTGTCCCCTGGGGTCACGTGACTGAGGGAGCATAATGGCCGACAATCGCGTGCGGGTATTTGCGGACTGCGTGTGCATCGGGGGTCTGGGTGGCTGGCTCGCACGAAGCACACCGATTTGTAAGCAGCACACCACGTCCAGAGCACACCCACAGTTCACACGGGGCCACTGGCAACGACTGCAGGGGGCGGTGCTGCCACAATGGTGCCATGGCTCGCAGCAGCAGCAGCAGGGCCACTGGGCTTGCAACCCAGAAGCATGAGATTTTACTAGATCTCTCACCACGGCGGTTGAAACCCCTCCGCGTGCAGTGGCGCCAGGGATGAACCGCGGTGCTGCAGCGAGGGCGCCGAGGGCACGGCTCGGCACGCACAGCCCAGCGCACACTTGGCCACAGAGCACACAAGACGCACGGACCGCGCACACCCCGCACACCACATCACACCGGGTCGCGTACGACGCGTTATGCACAACCCGCAGCGCGCATACCTGTGCGTGCGTTTCCGTGTATGTACGTGTACGTGTGTAAGTGTCTACGTGTCTACGTGTCTACGTGCGTGTGTACGTTCACTCCCTTTTGTAAAGCTCCCCCCACCGTGCAGAACCCAATCGTGTTTCTTAAAAATAAACTCCAAATGCTGACCACTAGTACCGTGCCAAGCAGGGTCGTGGGGCGCGTGGGCCTCGGAGTGTACCTGTGTGTCCGAGTGTGCAAATGTCTGTATGTCGAAGTCTGTGTGTGTATGTCGAGGTTTGGGTTTGTGTGTGTGTTGCCTGTGTGGGTCTGTCAGTCTGCTACAGCAGAGGTGTAGAGAATTCCCATAAGACCTACGTCTGTGCTTTATTTACCAGGTCAAGGCCTATGATACCATGGATAGACCAGGGCTCTGGGTTATTCTTTGTGCTTTCGCGGTCCCTGACCCTCTGCTCACAATCATTTAAAGGCCTTCGTGGTCATGGCCAAGCCTGGGTAAACCTGTGGGCGGGAGCCAGAGCCATTCCCTGTTCACCTTGGGGTACACAGGGATGTCCCCTGGTCCCCACACGATTTAACATTCTTTGACCACGTAGTACGAGACGCTGTCCATGGCTGTACCGGAGGAATTTCCACCTGGCACATATACAATGGGTGGCTGATCGATGCGGTCAAGGGATGGCTTTCTCTTGGTCAGCAATGTATGCATGCTGATGATCTGGTAATTACTGTTCACTCCTGAGAAGAGGTTGGAGCCGTTACTGCTAAACCTTAAGGATGCTGCTATGAAATGGGGCCTTACCATCAGCCCCACAAAAACAAAGGACTTTCCTGGGCGTTTTATGTTCCCCAAACACTCCACCCCCTCAACTTCCCATGAGTGTTGGGCCGTTTGTGAAGAGAGTGGAGACGTTTTCGTACATGGGCAGTGTTTATGACCAGCTCCGGTTTGGCAACGGTCTCCAAAGAAGTCGAGCAGTATAATTATCTTTTCATTCGCTGTGTAACGCTGTGTGAGAGCTAATCTGGCCTATCGCTCCATATGAAGCTCCGGGTCTTTTCGGCCACTGTTAGGTCCTCCCTTCTCTATGCTTGCGAAACGTAGAGCTCTTTAAAATAACATCTGCACCGGAATTAAACATTTAGACTAGCCTGCCTACGATCCATCTTGGGTTTTGCCAGACTGGACCGTTTGAGTAGCTCACAGATCGTTGAGGAATCTGGACACAGTCACACAATTGAGCTGCGTTGGCTGGGTCATGTAGCCCGCAAGCCCAGCCCACCGCATGCCCAGCCCACCGCATGCCCAGCCAGCTTCTGCTTGGCCAAATAGAGGGGGCTAAATTGGCGCGGCACGGGCTAGGGAAGAGATGGACTGATGTGGTACAAAATTATTTATGGCCGAGTGGATTTTCTGTTGACTGGTGAGAGTGGTTTCAAGATCGGCCTCTGTGGGGGAGGTTCACGAAGGACGCTACTGAGCAATTGGAGGCAGTCGGCCTCCAGCAACAGCGGTGCGCAGCGCAACAACGAGCGGAGCGCCGGGCAGCTGGACGCAGAGACTGAGCACAGCGAGGAGCCCAGGTGGTGAATCTGCCAGTCATCTCGGCCAGTCATGGCACCTGCCGTGACCTGCCAGCGAGCCTTCAACACTTCACGTGCACTCAGCCTGACACAAGTGCCGTGGCAATGTCACCACGAAATCTGTGAATGTAGAGGTCTATTTGCGTGTATGTCTTTGTTGTGCATGTCTGTGTATGTCTGTGTATATATGTAAACGCCTTAAAGAAAGTGCCTGGTGCGGTGTGTAAATATCAGCACTGGGGCGAGACGCGAGAGGCCGCGTGTCCTATTGGCCTCAGTCGGTGCTCACTCGCAGCACTTGCCTTGCTCCAACAGTCTCTTCAGGGCTATAGGGGGGACCTTTGTCTTTGTGTCAGTATTCTGGCACGGACCCCACCCCACTTACCCCCCCCCCCTTCCACCGCCCCCCACACTCGCAGACGCCACAAGATGATGAAGAAGGGGAACTCTCATCCATCGCGTCTGCTGCTTAAATAAACCATCAGCGCCGCGTTATCCGGCCTCGCAGCGCGCACCGCGAGCATCCATTACCTGCGGCAGCTGGGGAGGGGGGGGGCACAGGTGAGCGGGGGCACGCACCCCATTCATCACGCACGTGCCCCCCCCCCCCTCCCGTTATTTATTGTTTAATTATCAGTTGGAGGGGGAGAAAGCGAGAGCGATTCCTCCCGCGTGATTCACGAATAAAAGTGCCGGGCAGCGCGCTGCACATGTCCGTGTTGTTATGTTTGTAATTAATGTGGGGGGGGGGGGGGCTGTGGGGGTAATGGGTGGGGGGCTGTGGGGGTAATGGGTGGGGGGGGGCTGTGGGGGTAATGGGTGGGGGGGGGGGAGAGCGTGGGGGGGGGGGCGCCGACTCGTTGGGTTCGCGAGAACGTTGGGCACGCCGGCTCGCGAGCATCACGAGCGGGGTGGCTGGGATCAGCGGGGCTGTTCGAGCCTCCGAGTCGTTATGATCGGGGGGGGGGGGGGGGCAGCCTCTCGAGACAGGGGGGCTACTCCGCACCCGCTCCGCCCTGCCCCCACTCTCGCCCCCCACTAATTATCCGGGTTAATTGCTCGCGTTAATGGCGCGGCGGAGCCAAGCGCTGACAAAGACCCTTGCGCTCACATGAGTGGAGCGCCATGTCTGGGCTGGGAGGCTGGGGGGGTGGGGGCTGGGGGTGGGGGGCTGGGGGGCTGGGCGGGAGGCGCCGGGGATACTCGTTTCAATCCACCCAGAAACACCGGACGGAGTCTCAAGACTTTTTCCCCGGAGGGTCCTGCTCCATTGGGATGGTTGGACAATGTGCGTGTGAACCCCGAGACAACCCCTGCAGCACCCGCACGAGGGGGTCGTGTCCGCACAGCCTCGTTCACCGGCCCACTTGCTGTACTGCTGCCGTCTC
>NC_136277.1:34724708-34851533 GCF_964198595.1 Lampetra fluviatilis
TGGTGGGGTGTGTGGTGTGTGTGTGGTGTGTGTGGTGTGTGGTGGTGGTGTGTGGTGGTGATGGTGTGTGTGGTGTGTGTGTGGTGGTGGGTGGTGGTGTGTGGTGTGTGATGGTGTGTGAAGGTTTTTTACATGTTTGTGATGGTGTGTGATGGTGTGTGATGTTGATGGTGTGTGATGGTGTGTGATGGTGGTGTGTGGTGGTGTGTGATGGTGTGTGATGGTGGTGTGTGGTGGTGTGTGATGGTGTGTGATGGTGTGTGATGTTGATGGTGTGTGATGGTGTGTGATGGTGTGTGATGGTGGTGTGTGATGGTGTGTGATGGTGGTGTGTGATGGTGTGTGATGGTGTGTGATGGTGGTGTGTGGTTGTGTGTGATGGTGTGTGAAGGTGTGTGATGGTGTGTGAGTGGTGTGTGATGGTGGTGTGTGATGGGGGTGTGATGGTGTGTGATGGGGTGTGATGGTGTGTGATGGTGGTGTGTGATGGGGTGTGATGGTGTGTGATGGTGGTGTGTGATGGTGTGTGATGGTGTGTGAGTGGTGTGAGTGGTGTGTGATGGTGTGTGATGGTGTGTGATGGTGGTGTGTGGTGGTGTGTGATGGTGGTGTGTGGCGGTGTGGGATGGTGGTGTGTGATGGTGTATGATGGTGGTGTGTGGTGGTGTGTGTGGTGTGTGATGGTGTGTGATGGTGGTGTGTGGTGGTGTGTGGTGGTGTGTGATGGTGTGTGATGGAGTGATGGTGGTGTGTGATGGTGTGATGGTGTGATGGTGTGTGATGGTGGTGTGTGTGGTGTGTGTGGTGTGTGATGGTGTATGATGGAGTGATGGTGGTGTGTGTGGTGTGTGATGGTGGTGTGTGGTGGTGTGTGATGGTGTGTGATGGTGGTGTGTGGTGGTGTGTGATGGTGTGTGATGGTGGTGTGTGGTGGTGGTGTGTGGTGGTGTGTGGTGGTGTGTGATGGTGTGTGATGGTGTGTGATGGTGGTGTGTGGTGGTGTGTGGTGGTGGTGTGTGATGGGGTGATGGTGTGTGATGGTGTGTGATGGGGTGATGGTGGTGTGTGATGGTGTGATGGTGTGATGGTGTGTGATGGTGGTGTGTGTGGTGTGTGATGGTGTGTGAGTGGTGTGTGATGGTGGTGTGTGTGGTGTGTGATGGTGTGTGAGTGGTGTGTGATGGTGTGTGATGGTGGTGTGTGTGGTGTGTGATGGTGTGTGATGGTGTGATGGTGGTGTGTGGTGTGTGATGGGGTGATGGTGTGTGATGGTGTGTGATGGTGTGTGATGGTGGTGTGTGATGGTGTGTGAAGGTGTGTGATGGTGTTGTGTGATGGGGTGATGGTGTGTGATGGAGGCGAAGGCTGTGGGCATGAAGACGTAGACGAGAAAATCTGCAGACGGCCCCCCCACCCCCTCTTCCCCCTGCCCCCACGTCTCTCCGCTCCGCGTCGTTACCGCCGAGTCCTCCTCTAATTAAAATCACAAAACCTCGATCTGATGCTGTTTCACGCCACCTCCCCTCCCTCACCTCTCTCATCCCCTTCACTCTGCCCCCACTCCTCGCCTCTCGCTCTCTCCCCACTCCCCACTCCTCGCCTCTCGCTCTCTCTCCGCTCTCTCCCCACTCCCCACTCCTCGCCTCTCGCTCTCTCCCCACTCCCCACTCCTCGCCTCTCGCTCTCTCTCCGCTCTCTCCCCACTCCTCGCCTCTCGCTCTCTCCCCACTCCTCGCCTCTCGCTCTCTCTCCGCTCTCTCCCCACTCCTCGCCTCTCGCTCTCTCGCCGTCTTTGCTTCAATTCCGTCTCGCGCAGGAGGCGCTGGGCTGGGAAGGACGCGGAGGGGAACTCGCCCGTGCGTGCGCTCGTGTACGCATGTGTGTGGTGTGTGTGTGTGTTGTGTGTGTGTGGTGTGTGTGTGTGGTGTGTGTGTGTGGTGTGTGTGTGTGGTGTGTGGTGTGTGGTGTGTGGTGTGTGGTGTGTGGTGTGTGTGTGGTGTGTGTGTGTGGTGTGTGTGTGTGGTGTGTGTGTGTGGTGTGTGTGTGTGGTGTGTGTGTGTGGTGTGTGTGTGGTGTGTGTGTGGGGTGTGGAGTGTGTGTGTGTGGTGTGTGTGTGGTGTGTGTGTGTGGTGTGTGTGGTGTGTGTGTGTGTGTGGTGTGTGGGTGTGTGTGTGTGTGGTGTGTGTGTGTGGTGTGTGGGTGGTGTGTGTGGTGTGTGGAGTACGTGTGTGTGAGTACGTGTGTGTGTGTGGTGTGTGTGAGTACGTGTGTGAGTACGTGTGTGTGGTGTGTGTGTGTGAGTACGTGTGTGTGAGTGTGTGTGTCTTTTTGTGTGTACGTGTGGTGGAGCCAGGATATTCAATCTTTACCCTCGGGGCTCCTCCAGAAACAACAAAAAGCCACTATGGATGGCCATGTGGAATGTTCGAACGCTCACTGCGGCAGAGAGGCTGCCACTCCTCTGTCGGGAGCTCGACCGGTACCGCCTGGATCTCTGTGGCATTCAGGAGGTCCGGTGGACCAGCTCTGGCTCCTGCCACCATGAGGGGTGGACAGTCCTCTACTCAGGGCAGGAGACTGCCAAACAATGGGGAGTGTCTCTTCTTCTGAATAAAATAATGAAGGGGGCATGGGAGCGTGGCGATGAGGTGTGGAAAGCTGTAGGCCCCAGGCTACTTTGGGCTCGCCTTCCCATCAACCGGAAGCGAGGAGTGGTGGTCGCGGTTACTTATGCCCCCGCCGAAGACGAATATCCGTGGAGGGATGCAGGCAAGGCCGATGAGTCAGATGCCTTCGATGACTTGTCACAGGTGCTGGCTAAAGTGGCCCCTCGGGATAGAGTCATCTTGTTGGGTGACTTCAATGCCCGAGTTGGTCATGATGCTGGCACCTGGTCTGGAGTGATTGGAAGGCATGGGTCAGATCAGCTCAATAACAACGGTAGGAGGCTGCTAGATTTTTGTGCAGCCCATGGGCTTGTAATTACCAACACGCTGTTCTGGCATCAGCGCATCCACACAACATCATGGATGCATGCCGGGTCCAAGCAAGAACATCTGCTGGACTACATAGTGACGGACCAGCGGATGCGAGCCCATGTCCTTGACACCAGGACCTACCGTGGAACTGATCTGCCCTCTGACCATCGACTAGTCATCTGTAAGATGCGCCTGCCATTCTTCCACTCCGGTGGTGGGTGTACATCCAGGACCCCGTTCAACCTAAGGTGGCCTGGTCTCAGCTAGCTAATGGAAGTTGCAAGCGATAATTTAATCATCGCTTGCGGCTGGGGTTGGCATCGTCACCCACTCCTCCAGATGTCGAGGGGAAATGGGCGAGGTTTAGGACTGTGACTCATACAGCTGCAATGGCTGTTTGGGTACGTGGTCCAGACCTCCCCAGAAACCCTGGCTGACAGAGGAGGTGTTCAGGATGGTTGAGAAAAAGCGACAGGCCCACTCTAATCGTCTACAGCATTCCACGTCAGAGAATGATAAGCCCCAGGCGCTGCAAGGATGGGTGGTGGTCGCGGGTTGCTGAGGAGATGGAGTCTGCCTCAATGGCCTGCGATCACGAATCCCTATTTAACTGCATCAAAAAAGTAACCTGCAGCGCCACACCTATTACCATCAGTAGGGGAAAGAACGGTGATCCAATCTCCGACCCCCAGGAACAGGTTTGCAGATTTGCTGAGCACCGGGCAGAGATGATCCCCAAGCAAAATGCTGAGGGAGGGTGGCGTTTGTAAGCAGACTGCCCTACATGACATCATAGCAACAGTCTTGGCCACTGGATGGGTTCCGCAGGATTGGAAGGATGCCCTGATGGTCCCCCTCTTTAAGAAGGGGGACCGCACAGACTGTAACAACTACAGGGGCATCTCACTCCTCAGTGTGCCGGGAAAGGTCCTGGCAAGGATTATTCAACATCACCTTGCTAGGCACGCTGAGGAGAGGCTTGCGGAGCCCCAATGCGGTTTCAGGAAAGGGCGGTCCTGCACAGATGCCATATTTTCTGTCCGTCTGTTACAGCAGAGGTGTAGGGAATTCCAACAAGACCTACATCTCTGCTTTATTGACCTGGTCAAGGCCTATGATACCATCAGTAGGCCTGGGCTCTGGGTTGTTCTTTGTGCTTTTGGAGTCCCTGACCCTCTGCTCACGCTCATTAAGGACCTTCATGATGGTGAGCGGCCCCGGGTAAAACTACACATTATTTAACATCTATTTTGACCACGTAGTTCGTGAAGCCTTCAATAGCTGTACCGGAGGAATTTCCATTTGGTACAGATATAATGGGAGGTTGATCGATGCCCGGGTGCGGTCAAGGGATGGCTCCATATTGCTCTGTTATGTTATGTATACCGATGATCTGGTAATTGCTGCTCACTCAGAGGAGGAGTTGGAGCCGCTGCTGCTGCTGAACCTGGAGCTTGCCACCAAAAGGTGGGGCCTTACCATCAGCCCCACCAAAACTAAGCACCTGCCTGGGGATTTTGTACCATCGGACACTCCACCCCCACAACTCCCAATCGGTGATGGGGCAGTTGTGGAGAGAGTGGAGAGTTTCCCATACGTGGGCAGTGTGCTCATAACCGGCTCCGGTTTAGCAGCAGAGGTCTCACTCCGAATCAGTCGAGCGGCATTATCTTTTCATCGGTTGCATAACGCTGTGTGGAAGCTACCTGGTCTATCACTCCACACGAAGCTTCAGGTCTTCTCGGCCACCGTCATTCCCTCCATTCTCTACGCTTGCGAAACGTGGACCCCCGTTATGGAACATCTTCGCTGGTTAGAACCATCTAGGCTGGTCTGCCTACGATCCATCCTGGGTTTAACCAGGCTGGATTGTGTGAGGAGTTCACAAATTCTTGAAAGATGTGGACAAAGTCCCATCGGTGAGCTCCTCCGGCAGGCAAGGCTGCGTTGACTGGGTCATGTAGCCCTTATGCCCAGCCACCGCATGCCTAAACAGCTTTTGTTCGGCTGGATCGAGGGGGCTAAATGGGCGCGGCACGGGCTGGAGAAGAAATGGAGTGATGTGGTACAGGAGGACGTGGAGCTGAGTGGACTTGCCGATGACTGGTACCAGCTGTGTCAAGATCGGCCTCTGTGGAGGAGGCTCGTGAAGGATGCTACTGGGCAGTTGGAGGCAGTCGCCCTCCAACAACAACGGAGGGCGGAGGAGCGACGCTCACAACAACGAGCGGAGCGCCGGGTGGCTAAAGCACAGCAAGTTGGCACAGTAGGGGGCACAGGTGGTGCATCAGCCAGTCATCTCAGTCAGTCGATCTGTGGCACCTGGGTCTGCCCCGTGACCTCCTGCCGGCGGGCGTTCGACACTTCACGTGGCCTCAAGGTGCACATGGCCTGTCACAAGCGTCGTGGTGACGTCACCACCATTTAGTGGCGAATGGCGGTTGTTGTTGTTGTTGTTAGCGTTCTGCGCTGTGAGCGCTAGTGAAGCGCTACAAACTTGGGCTGAACGATTTTTCTGAAAGATATTGCGATTCACTGTGTAATAGATGTAAAACGTGATGGAGAATTACCACGTGATACCATCAAAATATGAACTGCTCTATATATTCTAATGCAAGGATGAGAACTTAAAATATATGAATTGCTTCCAACATGTATTTATTAAAATGTTTTAATTGAAATAGAACAATCAAACATAGAACAATTGTTTAGTTAAATAAATAAAGTTATAATAAAACAATTCCAATAAGAAAGTAAAATGACTTTTAAAATCGCAAAAAATCTCAGCCTTTGCGATTTGCTAATCGCATTGTTTCAAATTGCTATTTCGATTTTAAATCGATTAATCGTTCAGCCCGACTACAAACTCGGCAACACGGGTTCGATTTCGGCACACGGCCACCAACACCAGTGACGTTTATCTGCATCGGTTCTGAGCCTACCCCAGTCTCCAATGAGTACCTGGTGCAATGTGTGCACATCGCCACTCGGGAGACAAAGGCGGCCGGGCGTGGTGCTGTCCACACCATCCACGCGAGTGCCGTGCCGGCCTTCATAGGTGCTCGCTATAACAGCACTTGCCCCAACAGTCTGTGAAGGCTACACGGGGGATCTTTGTGTTTTATGCCCCCCCCTCTCCACCGCGCCGTGGGGGTCATTAGCGCGACGCGGAATTGCAGATTAATTAAGAGCGCGTGAGCAGACCAAGGAAAACAGAGGCGATACGGATCCACAACAACATAGTCATCAATATTAATAACCAAAGTGCAGCGATATTAATAACCAACATCACCGGCATCGTCATCAATCTAGATCACATCACCACGAACCAGAGATCTGCTATCAACATCAGTCACCAACATCATCGACATCCCGACCTGCAGCTCAATCGTCAGCGTCATCGACATCAGCCCCCACCTCGTCACGAACAACACGAGCCATGCTGCACCCCACCTCGTCACGAACAACACGAGCCATGCTGCACCCCACCTCGTCACGAACAACACGAGCGACATCGTCCCCACCAGCATCAGCGACTGAATCGACATCAGCACCGATGCCATCATCAAGAAACGTGACAAATTCACATGAACGTCGAGCAAAACAAGTATCGGCATCGTGACCACGCCATCAACATCATCACCATCTTGCCGACATCAACAATCAGGGGGGGGGGGGAATGTTCCCACCGCCCTTCCCGGCTCCACTCATCCGAGTCAAGGGGATGATGCGGATTTCGAGGGCGGGCGGACGAGGGTTGGGTAAGGGGAGCAGGTTAATTGGGCCCTAGGGGTAGCTTAACGCGTAAGGGTCGGGATCTAAAAGTGGCTGCCCCCCCTCGTCCCCTCCCCGCTTTGATTCGGAGCGGCGCTCAATGACAGCCCCCCACCCCGCCCCCCACCCCCGTCTCCCACAGGCCCCACCCCACCCCCACCCCCCACCCCGCCCCCGTCTCCCACAGCCCCACTCGACCCCCGCCCCTGGCATCGCCGCCGTGCGTCCTTAGAAACGGGGCGGGGGTGGGGGTGGGGTGGGGGCGGGGTACTCGGTGACCCGCCGCAGAGGCCATGGTCTATCCACTGCTGGACGTAGACACGTGGGCTAGATTGGAGAAGACCGGGCGAGTGAGCCGTCCGGCACCGCGAGGAGGTAGGAGGTTGTTTTGCCGGTCTGTCGCTCCGCACGAAGCTTCAGGTCTTCTCGGCCACGGTCATTCCCTCCCTTCTCTACGCTTGCGAAACGTGGACCCCCCTAGTGGAGCATCTTCGCCGGTTGGAAACATTTAGGCTGGCCTGCCTACGATCCATCCTGGGTTTAACCAGGCTGGATTGTGTGAGGAGCTCACAAGTCCTTGAAAGATCTGGGCAAAGTCCCATCAGTGAGCTCCTCCGGCAGGCAAGGCTGCGTTGGCTGGGTCATGTAGCCCGCATGCCCAGCCACCGCATGCCTAAACAGCTTTTGTTCGGCCGGATCGAGGGGGCTAAACGGGCGCGGCACGGGCTAGAGAAGAGATGGAGTGATGTGGTACAGGAGGACGTGGAGCTGAGTGGACTTGCCGATGACTGGTACCAGCGGTGTCAAGATCGGCCTCAGTGGAGGAGGCTCGTGAAGGACGCTACTGGGCAGTTGGAGGCAGTCGCCCTCCAACAACAACGGAGGGCGGAGGAGCGACGCTCACAACAACGAGCGGAGCGCCGGGTGGCTAAAGCACAGCAAGTTGGCACAGTAGGGGGCACAGGTGGTGCATCAGCCAGTCATCTCGGTCATCTCGGTCAGTCGACCCGTGGCACCTGGGTCTGCCCCGTGACCTCCTGCCAGCGGGCGTTCGACACTTCACGTGGCCTCAAGGTGCACATGGCCTGGCACAAGCGTCGTGGTGACGTCACCGCCACTTAGTGGCGAATGGCGGTTGTTGTTGTTGTAGGTGTGTGTGTGTAGGTGTGTGTGTAGGTGTGTGTGTAGGTGTGTGTGTAGGTGTGTGTGTAGGTGTGTGTGTGCAGGTGTGTGTGTAGGTGTGTGTGTGTAGGTGTGTGTGTAGGTGTGTGTGTGTAGGTGTGTGTGTAGGTGCGTGTGTAGGTGTGTGTGTGTAGGTGTGTGTGTAGGTGTGTGTGTGTAGGTGTGTGTGTAGGTGTGTGTGTGCAGGTGTGTGTGTAGGTGTGTGTGTGTAGGTGTGTGTGTAGGTGTGTGTGTGTAGGTGTGTGTGTAGGTGCGTGTGTAGGTGTGTGTGTAGGTGCGTGTGTAGGTGTGTGTGTGTAGGTGTGTGTGCAGGTGTGTGTGTGTATATGTGTGTGTGTGTAGGTGTGTGTAGGTGTGTGTGTAGGTGTGTGTGTAGGTGTGTGTGTGCAGGTGTGTGTGTAGGTGTGTGTGTGCAGGTGTGTGTGTAGGTGTGTGTGTGTAGGTGTGTGTGTAGGTGTGTGTGTAGGTGTGTGTGTGTGTAGGTGTGTGTGTAGGTGTGTGTGTGCAGGTGTGTGTGTAGGTGTGTGTGTGCAGGTGTGTGTGTAGGTGTGTGTGTGTAGGTGTGTGTGTAGGTGTGTGTGTAGGTGTGTGTGTGTAGGTGTGTGTGTAGGTGTGTGTGTAGGTGTGTGTAGGTGTGTGTGTGTAGGTGTGTGTGTAGGTGTGTGTGTAGGTGTGTGTGTGTGTAGGTGTGTGTGTGTGTGTAGGTGTGTGTGTAGGTGTGTGTGTAGGTGTGTGTGTAGGTGTGTGTGTAGGTGTGTGTGTGCAGGTGTGTGTAGGTGTGTGTGTGTAGGTGCGTGTGTAGGTGTGTGTGTAGGTGTGTGTGTGTAGGTGTGTGTGTGAGTGTAGGTGTGTGTGTAGGTGTGTGTGTGCAGGTGTGTGTAGGTGTGTGTGTGTAGGTGCGTGGGTAGGTGTGTGTGTGTAGGTGTGTGTGTGTAGGTGTGTGTGTGAGTGTGTAGGTGTGTGTGTAGGTGTGTGTGTGTATATGTGTGTGTGTGTAGGTGTGTGTGTGTAGGTGAGCGTGTAGGTGTGAGTGTGTGTGAGTGTGTGTGTGTAGGTGTGTGTGTGAGTGTAGGTGTGTGAGTGTGTGTGAGTGTGTGTGTGTGGAGGTGAGTGTGTAGGTGTGTGTGTGTGTGGAGGTGAGTGTGTAGGTGTGTGTGTGTCAGTGTGTGGAGGTGAGTGTGTGTGTGAGTGTGTGTGTAGGTGTGTGTGTGTGAGTGTGTGTGAGTGTGTGTAGGTGTGTGAGTGTGTGTGTAGGTGTGTGTAGGTGTGTAGGTGTGTGTGTAGGTGTGTGTGTGTAGAGGTGTGTGTGTGTAGATGTGTGTGTGTGTGTGAGTGTGTAGGTGTGTGTGTAGGTGTGTGTGTGTGTGGGCGGGGGTGTGTGTGTAGGTGTGTGAGTGTGTGTGTGTAGGTGTGTGAGTGTGAGTGTGTGTGTAGGTGTGTGTGTGAGTGTGTGTGTGGGGGTGTGTGTGTGTGTGAGTGTGTGTGTGTGTTGGTGTGTGTGTGAGTGTGTGTGAGTGTGTGTAGGTGTGTGTGTGTGTAGGTGTGTGTGTGAGTGTGTGTGAGTGTGTGTAGGTGAGTGTGTGTAGGTGAGTGTGTGTGTGTAGGTGAGTGTGTGTGTAGGTGTGTGTGTGTAGGTGTGTGTAGGTGTGTGTAGGTGTGTGTGTATGTGTGTGTGTGAGTGTGTGTAGGTGTGTGTGTGTAGGTGTGTGTGTGTAGGTGTGTGTGTGTCTGTGAGTGTGTGTGTGTGTAGGTGTGTGTGAGTGTGTGTGTGAGTGTGTGTGTGTAGGTGTGTGTGTGAGTGTGTGTAGGTGTGTGTGTGTGTAGGTGTGAGTGTGTGTGTGTAGGTGTGTTTGTGTGTGTGTAGGTGTGTGTGTGTGTAGGTGTGTGTGTAGGTGTATGTGTGAGTGTGTGTGTGTAGGTGTGTGTGTGTGTGAGTGTGTGTACGTGTGTGTGTGTGTGTGTAGGTGTGTGTGTAGGTGTGTGTGTGTGTGAGTGTGTGTGTAGGTGTGTGTGTCTATATGTAAATATTTTGAGATTTCAGAGCCTCGCGCCCCGCGGCTCCTCGGAGCTGATTGATGGCAGCGACTGCCGCGGATTTATGAGGCCAGTGCAGTCGGTAGGATGTGAAAGTGCGCGCGTGTGCGTGAGTGCACGTCGGTGTGGCGGGGTGTCTGCGTGTGGCGGGGGCAAGTGCATGTTCGCGAGCACCTATGCGGGAGATCTTTGTCTGTGAGTGTGTTTACTTTGTGTGTGCGCACGTGTGTGCGCACGTGTGTGCGCACACTGTGTGTGTGAGCGCGGCTCCCATCATCATCGCCTGGCGCGCGCTATCCATCGCGAGACGAGGCGATAACGCGCACACAACGACAAAGGTCCCCCGTGTAGCATTAGCAGGCGTTTGAGGCAAGTGCTGTTAACGAGCACCTATGGAGGCCAACGCGGCACACGATGGGGTGGCGAGCTTCACGCTCGGACGCCTTTGTCTCCCCAGTGCTGACGTTTACACTCACGCATAGGCACGGTCACTCCCACGTTCACTTGGGCAGAGAGAAACTTTGATCCCACCCTCCCTCCCCTCTCTCCCTCCCCTCTCCCCTCCCTCCCCTCTACCCTCCCTCTCCTCTCCCCTCCCTCCCCTCTCTCCCCGCGACCCCCGTCGTCTCGAATCTCCCGTCCTCACCAGCCTGTGAGCCCTACCTGGTCTCGACCAATCAGAGGCCTATGCAGAATTCACCTGCAGGCTCTCAGCCAATGCGAGCTCGCGATTCACAACATCCTTCTGAGCCTCGTGATGGAGCAACAGTGACGAGGGTGGGGGTGAAGGGGGGGGGGTCACGCGCGGGGTGGTGGGGGTGGAGCGGGTTCACGCGCAGGTGAATCGAGGCAGCAGCAGCAGGGGGCCTCCCCGTCTTACCCCATCCAGCACTTCCTCCTCCCACCTCGTTCTCACCCCCAACCTCTCATCTCCCCACTCCCTCCCAGGAGCAGGTGGATTGCGTCATCACTGGAGCCACGCCCCTCCTCGTCACTCCTGCGGGGGTGGGGGCGCGTCACCCCCTCTCCCACCCCCCTCCACTCCGTCACCCCCACCCCCTCCCCCACCCCCCTCCACTCCGTCACCCCCCACCCCCACCCAGGCCTCGCGTTATTCTCGGAGCCGAGGTGTGCAGAGGGAGGGGGGTTGTTGCAATCAACACGACGGGTGGTGCATTGCGTGTGACAGTGTTCATTGGACAACTTGCACTCGCATTCACTTGTGTACACAGGTAGTGTAATGTGCGGCGCGTGCAGGTGCGGAGCGTGCAGGTGCGGCGTGTGCAGGTGTTTATTTGAAATGGTCCTGGGCCTCCTGCAGGTCGACTCTGACTCAAGCGATTACCTGGTGCGACGTGTCAAACTCGCCACGAGGGAGACAAATGCGGTCGGGCGCGGCGATGGCTCTTCTCGGCTGTCCCGTGCCGACCTTCACAGGTGCGCGCTCACAGCTCTCGCGGACTGCTCAAGGCTACACGGGGGCATCCTTGTTACAGTTGTGGGCTCTCGCCCGCTGATTTAAAGCCTGTGAACGAATGGCGAATGTCTGTATACGTGCACAGACGTGTGTGTGTGTGTACACGTGTACGGGAGTGTATGTACACACGTGGCCTCAAAGTGCACCTAGCCTGGCACAAGCGTCGTGGTCACGTCACTGCCACATCGTGGCGAATGGCGGCTGCTGTTGTTGTTGTTGCACACGTGGGTAACACGTGTACAGGGGCGTGAGTACACATGGAGGTGTGTACACAGGTGTGCCACCTTTGTTCAGGGAAGTCAACGGCTCGCGTCACGTGACCTTTAACGAGGCTGGTACCATGGTGAAGGGCGCGTGGGGGGTTCGTGAGGGGTTTGTGTGCGTGCGGTCCGTGATTATCCTTGACGAGCCTTTTGCCCACCCAAGGAGGGGTGCATTGCAGTAAATCTGAAACTTGCAAGCGAAAAGCAGAGCGCGACGTGATATTCATTGCATCAATTCGTGTGCAATTTGTAAGGGCGCGGTGACGCAGACCTTTTTCATGTGAAGGTTCTAATCCCTTGTTCATCATGACGTCCTTTTTACTTCGATGTCTCAACAGCGTGACGGAGACCACGTGACGTGAGGGTTCTGCCTTTGTCGTGAGGGCTGTGAGTTGACGCCGAGGAGGGGGGAGGAGGCGCCTCAGCCCATGTGGAGTGACGTCAGCCGCTTATTATTCATGGCGGAGGGTGCTCCATGTGGAGTGACGTCACCTGCTCATGATTATTAATTAGGGGTGGGGGGGTGTCCATTTGGAGGACGTCATCTGCTCACGAATATTAATTAGGGGGGCTGGTCGATGTGGAGTGACGTCGCGAGCGTTGCACACAGACATTCTTGGCTCATTATAGGTCATAATAATGGAAGGGGGGTCCATTTAGAGGACGTCACCTCGTCATGATTATTAATGAGGGGGGCTGTTCGATGTGGAGTGACGTCACTTGCGCATGATTATTAGTAAGGGGGGGGGAGTACTCCATATTGAGTGACGTCACCCGCTCATGATTATTAATGAGGGGGGCTGTTCGATGTGGAGTGACGTCATTTGCGCATGATTATTAGTTAGGGGGGGGAGTACTCCATATTGAGTGACGTCACCCGCTCATGATTATTAATTAGGGGTGGGGGGGTGTCCATTTGGAGGACGTCACCTGCTCACGAATATTAATTAGGGGGGCTGGTCGATGTGGAGTGACGTCGCGAGCGTTAAGGACAGACATTCCTGGGTGATTATAGGTATTTGATGTGACCAGGAGATCAACTAAACCCACACAACACTGCCTCCGTTTGCAAGGGCTACCTGGGTAACATAAACTCAGAATGTATCTCTGTGAGAGTGAGAGATCACGTCCTGTCTGTGTGTGGGATGATGTATGTGTCTGTCTGTCTGACAGTGGGGGGCTCCCCCCCCCCACGTCCCACACTGGCACGTCCGCTCCGCCTTCTCGATCCCACCTCCTTCCCAGTTCCCCCACGCGGTCCACACCCCCTCCCCCAAAGGCCATCACTGACGGGAGGCATTATCAGCTGCCATTTGCATGACAATAGCCGCGCTTAAATCAGCGGCGCGGTCACGTGCGGACGCGTTCCGACTGCGCGATTCCAAAAAGGAAAAACACGTGTCGGGTTTTGGGGGGCGGGGGGAGAGGAGGAGGGGGGGTCTGTAAATGGGATGGGGGGGGGGGTGTTGGGGAGCTGTAGGGATAGAGAGAGTGGGGGGCGGACCCGGCCCCTCCCATCTTCCTCGAGTCTTTAATTGAAACGAGTCGCACCGTTGGCCGCCGTCTAATTTAAGTGGCGCGGCCCGCCAAGACGGAGGAGTCGGGAGCCGCTCTCTGATTTCGCCAATTTAAGGGCTGCGGAGGCGCGGGTACGCGTCCTGAGAGCTAATGGAGTGCCCCCCCTCCCCACTACCACCCCCACGATCCTTTACCCCCGCCCCCCACAACTGCCCCCCCCCCTCTGCCCCCCACCGCGGGACCCCCCCCCCCCACCCCGAGCCCGGGGCGCGTGCGGTAATTGGATTCCGGGCGCCGCGGGGTAATGAGTCGGGGTTCAGCGAAATTCAGACGCGGGACCCGCAGCCCGCACCCCCTCACCCCCCCCAGCCCCCACCCCCTCACCCCCCCCAGCCCCCACCCCCCTCACCCCCCCAGCCCCCACCCCCTCACCCCCCCGCTGCAGCCCGAGTCGTAGACACGGGGCCCCCCCACCCGCCCCTCCCCAGCACTGTTACAGCAAAGTACAGCACACACTGCCCCCCCCCACCGCGAAAACATCACAGCAAAATCCACTTGGCGCGTGCCCACACGCATGAACCCGCGTGTACATCGGTGTTCACACACACACACGAGGTGGTGGGTGGCCAGAACCACGCCCGGCCGCCTTTGTCTCCCTCGTGGCGATGTTTTACGCATCGCCCCAGGTACTCATTTGAGGCTGAGTCGACCTAGGGAAGGCGCACGACCCACACTCAAGACACACATGCACATCAGACACACGCATGCATGCACACATTCCCGCCAGAAGTGTGTACACACACACACACCTGCAAATGCGCGTTCCAGCCACGCACACCCGCACACCAGCTCAGGCACTCCACCCCACCCCCCACATTGCACACCGCACATTCCGCACCCACCAACACGCCACGCGTAGCCCGCACCCCCCGCGTGTTAAGGAAGTCTCGCTCTGTTTCCGCGGCCTCGGAGAACAATGGGGGAAGGGGCGATGCTTCTGCTACTGCTGCTGCTGCATCAGCTGCTGCTGCTATTGTTGTTGCAGCTGCTCTCGTTGTTGTTGCTACTGTGTTGATATGTTCGCCATGTTGTTGTTGCTGGTGCTGCTATTTCCGGGTTGCTTTGTTGTTGATGGGCTTTGTGCTCCCATCACCACCCCCTGGTGGGGGCTTGGATTGGGGGATGTGTGGGTGGGTCGTGGTTGAGGATCCAGGATCTGGGTTAGGGGTCAGGGTTAGAGTCCGGGACCGGCTCCCGGTCTCCTGTCGAGTCACAGGTGCCATGCCCCCCCCCCTCTACCCCTCCCCCCCAGGTCCCCTGACCCCCACCAGATCGTGACTTTACCACCCGTAACTCTCGCGCCGCTATCGCGATCAATCGCCTCTTTCATGCATCGCGCCGATCAATCGGGGAGTGGGGGCCGGGGGGGAGTGGGGGCCGGGGGGGAGTGGAGGGGAGGGGTGCAGAGGTCGCGTTCAACTCGAACGCTGACGCCGCCCCCTGCTGGAGGAGCAGCGGGGGCGGTCAGACTGCCCCCAACACCAACAACACCACCACCACCACCCGCTCCCCCCCGGGGCATCGAGGAGGTCCGCGTCCCCTCGTCCTGCAAGCGAAGGAAGCACAGCAGCTCACACGTGGTGACGTCTTGGGACCCCCCCCCCGCCACCAGCGATCAGGGTTACAGCAGGGGTAGTGGTGGTCTGGGGCACAGGACACGGGGGGGGGGGGTATCCAGGACAAGGGAGAAGAGAAAACATGGGGATTGAGATAGCAGGGGGACTAGGAAATGGATGTCTGGGAATGGTAAGGGGGCTCGTGACGAAGGGGACTGCAGTGTCGATGGGCATGGAAGCTCAGGTCCTGAGGGGGGGGGGGGCTCCCCACAACCCCCCCCCCCACTGCTCCCCACGCCATGGGAGCCCAGTCCCTCCCGAGCCCCCGGCCAGTTCCCAACACGGCACGTGCTCCAGTACAGACGGCTTTTATTAAAACACATTGTCACAATTCCTCGCCTGTATAAATCACTGCTTATAAAATTAGACTTTAACATTTTTAAAATATAGACTCTGCTTTTCAGAGACATACGAACGATTTTTCATGTGCTGAATGGTTTGATTTTTTTGTTCCCTTTGAAGGGAAGGAACTCAACGTGCACCCTCCTGTGTAAATCTGCCTGTCAGCTCTATCAGCACAATCTAAAATATGCATTAGCACTTTCCTCCAAATTTAAAATGTCGGGGTTTATGCAATAAATCGCACATTTAAATAAACTCCCGTAATATGTCATAATCATCAACATTTGAAACACGCATTAAAGGTGAATTATTAAAATATTAAATATTCTTTAAAACTTGTCACGGTGTCCTGTTCTTGCAAAATCCCACGAATTGTAGGCGGCGCGCGCTGGCGTGCGAGCGCTTCACGTGCGAGCGCGTCGCTGCATGTTGGTATGCGCTGGCGTGCGCGTCGGCGTGTGTGCTAGCGTGCACGTCGGTATGCTACGCTATGGTGCGAGATGGTGTTGGTCGTGTGTTGGTGTATGACTGTACGTGTTGGTGCGTATGTTGGTGTGTATGTTGGTACGTGAACGTGTTGGCGTGTGCGCGAATCAAGCCGTGTGGATGCGAGGAGTGTGTGTCCAGTGCCGAATGTTGACACTCGGAGGTGAGGAGGAGTGAAGGGGGGCGGCGGGGGTGGTGTCTCCCGCCCCCTACAGCACGATCTTGAAGGAGCTGTAACGCGCAGAGCAGAGGGCTTCTCGTTAGACGCACGGTAATGAGAGCCCGCAAATCCCAGCCACGCGCCGACCAGCTGAGGGGTCGCGTAGGGCGCGGTAGTGGTTGGTGGGGGGGGGTAGCGTTTCACACGGTGCGGGGTGCAGCGCAGGATGCAGCGTGCGGTGCAATGTGATGCGTAGTGTAGTTCAGCATATTCTGTATAGTTTATGGAGTGTAGTGTGTGGTGTCGTGTATGGTGTGTGGGATGTAATGTTTGGTGTAATGTGTGGTGTAGTGTGTGAGGTGTGTATTGTGTGTAGCATTTGGTAGGTGGGGTGTATTGTGCGGGGTGTAGTGTGCATCATGTTTGGTGTATGGGCTGTAGTGTGTGTGGTGTGTATGTAGTGTATGGTGTGTGTGTGTGTGTAGTGTGTGGGGTGTAGTGTGTGGTGTGCGGGGTGTAGTGTGTGGTGTGCGGGGTGTAGTGTGTGTCGTGTTTGGTGTATGGGCTGTAGTGTGTGGTGTGTGGGGTGTAGTGTGTCGTGTGCGGGGTGTAGTGTGTGGTGTGCGGGGTGTATTGTGTGGTGTGCGGGGTGTAGTGTGTGGTGTGCGGGGTGTAGTGTGTGGTGTGCGGGGTGTAGTGTGTGGTGTGTATGTAGTGTGTGGTGTGCGGGGTGGAGTGTGTGGTGTGTGTGGTGTGTATGTAGTGTGTGGTGTGTATGTAGTGTGTGGTGTGTATGTAGTGTGTGGTGTGTATGTAGTGTGTGGTGTGTGTGTGGTGTGTATGTAGTTTGTAGCGTGTGTGGTGTGTATGTAGTTTGTAGTGTGTGTGGTGTGTATGTAGTTTGTAGTGTGTGTGGTGTGTGTGTAGTGTGTGGTGTGCGGGGTGTAGTGTGTGTGGTGTGTGGGGTGTAGTGTGCGGGGTGTAGTGTGTGGTGTGCGGGGTGTAGTGTGTGGTGTGCGGGGTGTAGTGTGTGGTGTGTATGTAGTGTGTGTGGTGTGTATGTAGTGTGTGTGGTGTGTATGTAGTGTGTGTGGTGTGTATTTAGTGTGTGGTGTGTGTGGTGTGTGTGGTTTAGTATGCAGCTCCCACCTGCTGAAGTCCGGTGATTTGGTGATAACGTGCTGGAACTCAGACAGGTTCACCGTGCCGTCCTGGTCAATGTCGGACTCCACCAGGATCTGTGAGGCACATTATCACGTGACTACAGGACACACGATCGCGTGACTACAGGACACATGGTCATCTCGCTAGAAGCACGAGCACGTGATTTATCTCGATCACGACTCTACACGTTGATTTGTTATACCGCGACACACTCTACGCACCACGCGCCGCACACCGCACACCGCACTGCCTGCTGCACACCCAACACCGAGGCCTCATTTCTGATCAATTCAACCGGAGTTTCCAATTACACCGGGGTGGGACAGAGGGCGTGTGGAAGTCCGATGTGACTCCAAGCGGAATTAGGAATTAACGCCCTCGCACGGCTTTTGTTCAGCGCCAGAGAGACGGGGTTTTTGCCAGCGTTAAGAGCGGCGACTCGGCACGGATGAGCAATCTGTATTCCGCCACCGCCGCCCGCGTCAGCCGGGCTGATCGTTTTGCATTTGGGAGCCGTAAGCTCAGCAGTGCAGCCTCCGTCCTCGGGGAAGTGTAAATCCCTGAAACGAGCCGTGTTCTTTATGTTTTTCTTGGGGAAAGAGAGTTTCGGTTGTGCCGGAGGGCAGCGGCAGTGGCGGCTGCGGGGGCCCCGCACGACCCTCGCCGCGCGGTGAACGGCCGTGGCCCCTCTTGCGTCACCCCCCTCTCCTCAACGACGTTTTAGACGGCGCCTTCCCGTGGACTCGGCGCGCGCTCCTCCAAAACGAGCTGTGAGTGCGCGAGGTAGACGGCTCTCCCGAGTGGGCGAGGGAACCCTCAGAAGACACTTTACAAATCACAACAGCGGCAGCATGCGCGTGCACGTTCATGCGAGCTCTAGCGCAAGTGAGCGTGCGAGATAGCACAAGTGCGCGTGCTATTGCGGGCGCAAGTGAGAGCGCGATGTGTAAGAGAGTGTGCGATTGCGTGTGCGGGCAAGCGTGCGAGCACAAGTGCAAGCGAGTGTGTGATTGCGTACGCTGCTGTACGTGTGTGTTCAAGTGTGAGTGTGTGTAGATCCTCGATAATAGCACTTGTCCCAACAGCTCCTTTCAAAGTCTTTGTCTTGTCTTTATTGGTGCTAGTGCATCTTTGTACTAGTGCGCGTGTGTGCTCATGCGAGCTAGTGAGCGAGCTAGTGAGTGAGCCCATGAGCGAGCCAGTGAACGAGCTCACGTTCTGGATGAGCTGGTTCATGTCCTCCTCCGACAATGCGTTCTCGTCGCCCGTGAGACACATCACCAGCCTCTTCAGATCTTCACTGTTGAGCGTCCCGTCATCGTCGAAATCTGTGTAACACCAACCACAGTGGCTCAACCAAACCTACCACGGCTCAAACACCTCACCCTCCTGCACGCCACGACAACCGCTCGTGGAACCACCCCCTCTTTGCCGGCACCACCGCCGCCGGCAAATGCCTTCGCGTCCCTGCTCGCAACACCGCGGAAATCTCACCGAAAATGCGAAAGGCGTAGTAGGCCTTGACCTCCGGCGTGGCAGAGTCGCTGAAGGCCGACAGCAGGTCGAGAAAATCCTCAAAGGAGAGGGCGCACTCCTCGCCCCCCACCCCGCTCGCCGTGCTGAACACGCGGCAGATTCGCTCGCGGAACGGGTTCGCCTGCGCACCGTCCCGTCACGGGGTGAGGGGGAAAGGCCGATTTAGTAAGAAGACTCGCACCAGTCCGGTCGCGGGGCATCACAGACGCTGACTCCACTCGCCCCTCTCGCTCGGCCTCCCACCACGCCGCACGGCACCTCGAAGCACCCACCTCTCACCACCGACTTCTCACATCTCATGGAACCTGTTTGCCATTCCCTGGTCACCACTGCCATTGTACTTCTTACCACTCACCCCTTGTCACATATACCCCTCTCAGCATAGCTCATGACGCCATCCCACAAGACTTCACAAAACACCCCTCACCACAGGTCGTGAAGCCTCAGCCCACTCGGATAGCTGGAATGGCACCACACAGTGGCAGGGGGTGACCGCTTGTGATCCGTTAGGGGGAGGGGGCCTGGTTGGTGTCGTTACCTTCAGCTCTGGCATCTCCACGAGGGTGCTCATCTTGACTATGGCCGAACCGATGTTGACCGTGTGATTGTCCACCTTGGGGTCTCGCGCCATCTCCAGAAACCGGCGCTCGGCCCTGCACGCATGGCCCGCAAACGCACGATGCGGCACACCGTGAAACGTCACAACGGCACTACAGTACACCTCCACGCTGTGCATCACAACACCACATTACCACGTCACCACACATCACACCACAAAACCACGCAGCTCCATAACACCGGCAGAACGACACGTCGTTACCACCACGCGCCACAGCACTCTCACGTGTCACCATTTGACAGATTATTGTCACTATGCGCCTCCATGATGCATGCCACAATGGATAGGAAGGGAACAGGGTGTGTGGGGCGGTGTCAGTGAAGTCGTGAGCGGTGCAGTGCGGGTCGAGGCGGCCGCACTCACATGAGGATCTCCTGCTTGGTCAGGAAGGTCAGCTCCTGCAACGGCACGGGCAACAAGGGGTCAGGGCATCGCGGGACACGCGGAGGGTGAGATGGGGTCACTCGGGTGCTGCGCCCCCTGTGTGTCCCACTGTGCGTCACTAACCCTGAAACACTCAAGTCACGACGGCATGAAAACGCCACCTCGGCCCCTACCCTCACAGCCTCACCAAAACACATTTGTCCTGCCGTTCCCTCGTGGCGTAACCCCTCCACACACACCGTAAGAGACTCATCACCCTTTCACACCAACTCTCTCAACCACACCCTCACCATAACATTAATTGTCTCACCAGGTGAGAACTCCAGACAAGAATAGTTTCATTTGACCTTGGTCACCAAAGTGTAAAAAGCAATAACATAAAAAAACGTAAACCATATATCTCAATGACATCGCCCTCGCCGTCATTCACATGCTCCGTCATTCACATGCTCACCATGACGCCCTCACCAACACCCTGCCGCTCCACTCGCCTTCATTCCTCACCATTATTCACTCACTCAACAGCGTCATCACCATCCACTTCCCTTCCTCCCTCGCTCGCTCGTCCACACCCGGGGGGCAGTTACACAAATTAGCCAACCTCACAGTCAACATTGCGCCATCACCCTCACAGCACACACCAGGCTGGCGGGGGGGGGTGTCGTTTGAAGACAATTATCTCGGGTTTACAGTTTGCAGCTTTTAAGAACACGGATCATCTGTGGAACACGCCGGGTGGTTTGAGCCTGTGATCTCCCCCCCCTCTCCGTCTCCCCCCCCCTCCGTCTCCCCGTCTCTCTCGGCGAGCGCCATGAAGACGAGGGCCTCGTAGCTCGTCCCGAATGGGTCGAGCGCCGGGGCCGCCTTCACCGTCGACCACGGGAGGTGGACGAATTCGTCCACCTCCCGTGGTCGACGGCGGCGCTCGTTCGAGAGCCGCACCGCGAGCCCAGGAATGATGACGTCACATCTAAAGTGGCTGAGAGGCACGTCAGACGAACACCACCACCTCACCCCCATCACTCACCCCTCAGCCAGATTCGCTCCCTCACCACCACACAAAACTCCATCCCTCACCACCACACAGACACCATCCCTCACCACCACACAGACTCCATCCCTCACCACCACACAGACTCCATCCCTCACCACCACACAGACTCCATCCCTCACCACCACACAGACTCCATCCCTCACCACCACACAGACTCGCTCACTCACCACCACACAGACACCATCCCTCACCACCACACAGACTCCATCCCTCACCACCACACAGACTCCATCCCTCACCACCACACAGACTCCATCCCTCACCACCACACAGACTCCATCCCTCACCACCACACAGACACCATCCCTCACCACCACACAGACTCCATCCCTCACCACCACACAGACACCATCCCTCACCACCACACAGACACCATCCCTCACCACCACACAAAACTCCATCCCTCACCACCACACAGACACCATCCCTCACCACCACACAGACTCCATCCCTCACCACCACACAGACACCATCCCTCACCACCACACAGACTCCATCCCTCACCACCACACAGACTCCATCCCTCACCACCACACAGACTCCATCCCTCACCACCACACAGACACCATCCCTCACCACCACACAGACTCCATCCCTCACCACCACACAGACTCCATCCCTCACCACCACACAGACACCATCCCTCACCACCACACAGACTCCATCCCTCACCACCACACAGACTCCATCCCTCACCACCACACAGACTCCATCCCTCACCACCACACAGACTCCATCCCTCACCACCACACAGACTCCATCCCTCCACCACACAGACTCCATCCCTCACCACCACACAGACTCCATCCCTCACCACCACACAGACTCCATCCCTCACCACCACACAGACACCATCCCTCACCACCACACAGACACCATCCCTCACCACCACACAGACTCGCTCCCTCACCACCACACAGACTCCATCCCTCACCACCACACAGACTCCATCCCTCACCACCACACAGACTCCATCCCTCACCACCACACAGACACCATCCCTCACCACCACACAGACTCCATCCCTCACCACCACACAGACTCCATCCCTCACCACCACACAGACTCCATCCCTCACCACCACACAGACTCCATCCCTCACCACCATACAGACTCCATCCCTCACCACCACACAGACTCCATCCCTCACCACCACACAGACTCCATCCCTCACCACCACACAGACTCCATCCCTCACCACTACACAGACTCCATCCCTCACCACCACACAGACTCCATCCCTCACCACCACACAGACTCCATCCCTCACCACTACACAGACTCCATCCCTCACCACCACACAGACTCCATCCCTCACCACCACACAGACTCGCTCCCTCACCACCACACAGACACCATCCCTCACCCGTCACATCTGTGAACAAGAGCTTCAGAGCTCATCGGATTCCTCCAGAATAAACACGTATTATGATTCTCAAATGATCCTCAAATATTATGATTCTCAAATGAGCGACACTCATCTCACCCACCTTTGCGGACATTCCACGTTCATATGGCAGAGGTCAATCTATCCATAAAACTGTTGGCTTCCCACGAAGTGGTACTCGTTTTATTCAGCACACAGGAATGATGATGATTGAAGCGAGTCTCGAACGAGCTGCCGTTGTGGCCTAACTCTCCCTCACCCCGCCATCCTTCAACTCATTCACCATTACCTCACCTCACTCACCCTCACCTCACCCATACCTCACTCCCCTTATCCAACCTCACCTCACCACCCTCACCTCACCCTCACCTCACCCTTACCTCACTCACCCTCATCTCACTCACCTCACCCACCCTTACCTCACCCATCCTCACCTCACCCTTACCTCACTCACCATCATCCACCCTCACCCTCACCTCACCCTCGCCTCACCATCCTCACCCTCGCCTCACCTCACCACCCTCACCTTTACCTCACCTCACCACCCTCACCTCACCTCACCACACTACCTCATCTCACCCTCACCTCACCACCCTCACCACCCTCACCTCACCACCCTCACCACCCTCACCTCACTACCCTCACCACCCTCACCTCACCACCATCACCTCACCACCATCACCTCACCACCCTCACCTCACCACCCTCACCTCACCCTTACCTCACCACCCTCACCTCACCTCACCACCCTATCCTCACCCTCACCATCACCTCACCATCACCTCACCACCCTCACCTGGTACTCCGTCAGCTCCTTCGCTCCCAATTGACTCGAGGCTTGGCCCATTCCGCTTGTTTACTTGTTGACGAAGTTATTAACTTGTCGTTTACTCGCTGGTGTGGTTGTTTACGCGTCGTTGTTGTTATTGACGACAACAATAACAACAATGAGAATGTTTTTGTCGCGAGAGTAAAACTTTGAAGTCGCCTCGACTCCTGACGCAGGCGCGGCAGAGGGACGCGGCCGCTTCCTGGTGCCGGGCTACCGCGCGCATGCGCAGTGCGCGCCAGGGGCCCCGCCACGCGACTCATCATCACGGTCAACCCACCCGCGCCACGGCAGATAAATTCGATACCAGATTGTGGCGAAATACTTCATATGGCGCTGCTGTCTTGGCAGTGGTGCGCAAATAACTCAATAAACTAAAAGGATTCGTCAATCACAGCCGGGGCCTTAAAAGTTACAACGTATAAAAGTAGGCGACGTTTTAGGCGATGGCCCTTCGTCATGGCACGCTATTGACCAATGTGTTGAGTGGTATTCAATAGTTATCTGAATTTGTGTCGCGTGTGTGCTTACACAAAGTCCTCACGATGTCGCTCAACGATGATTACACAGTGTGTGTATGTGTGAAACCAGCAGTGGTTGTCTTGATACATTTCTGTAGCCCCGCCATATGAACGTGGAGTTTCCACCACTGGGTTGTTCGCCACGTGCAGCGGCGTTAGGGCAGCGCTGGGGCGACGCAACCTGACAGCGCCGTGGTGGATCGAGACACCGGCGTGCCGAGCCCAATCATCCCGCACTGGCTGACAAAGGACATCGTCACAATCGAGTGCGGGCATTGTTATGATAATTAGCCCCAGCGCCCCCTGCCGGCAGCGAGGGTTCACGACTTCACGGGCGAGGCTGCGTCACCACACGGGGTGGGGGGGTGTCGACAACATTGCGGATCATCGGCATTGCCGCGGACCGCTCTCCTGCCGCCTTCTGCAGTGCGCGACGCCTTCTGGTGAACGATTCTCGCTTCGCGGCCAGACTCTCAGGTGGCTTTGCCGTGGTTAGAGATCATCGGTACATTCAACACATTTCACGATCAGGGGAGTTAACCGGTATCGCTCCTGTGAGAGATCTTCGCTGGATTACACTTGATTCACCCACATAATGGATCGTTAGGAGACATCGGATCAGTGTCACTGATTGATACATCCTCAGTACGTTTGCGTGTCACTGTCATTATGGATCTGGCTCATCAGTTGACTGCAGAGCGAATTCACGCCGACAGATCCCCGGTGAGTAGCCGCGCGCCCGCGTCACCAGCGGCGCCCTGTCTCGCGACCTGACCGCGACCACATCCCTGCGATTGCGTGAAGAGGCGACCCCTTCCCCGCACTCCCCTGCAGGCCGGGGCCCGCGGGGTCGAACTCAAACTTCCGTTCAGCCCAACAGACCCACCAGCTCCAACAGACCCCACAGACCCAACAGACCCCACAGACCCAACAGACCCAACAGACCCCACAGACCCAACAGACCCAACAGACCCAACAGACCCCACAGACCCAACAGACCCCACAGACCCAACAGACCCAACAGACCCCACAGACCCAACAGACCCCACAGACCCAACAGACCCAACAGACCCCACAGACCCCACAGACCCAACAGACCCAACAGACCCAACAGACCCCACAGACCCAACAGACCCCACAGACCCAACAGACCCCACAGACCCAACAGACCCCACAGACCCAACAGACCCAACAGACCCCACAGACCCAACAGACCCAACAGACCCCACAGACCAAACAGACCCAACAGACCCAACAGACCCCACAGACCCAACAGACCCCACAGACCCAACAGACCCAACAGACCCCACAGACCCAACAGACCCCACAGACCCAACAGACCCAACAGACCCAACAGACCCAACAGACCCCACAGACCCAACAGACCCAACAGACCCCACAGACCCAACAGACCCCACAGACCCAACAGACCCAACAGACCCCACAGACCCAACAGACCCAACAGACCTCACAGACCCAACAGACCCCACAGACCCAACAGACCCAACATACCCCACAGACCCAACAGACCCAACAGACCCAACAGACCCAACAGACCCCACAGACCCCACAGACCCAACAGACCCCACAGACCCCACAGACCCAACAGACCCCACAGACCCAACAGACCCAACAGACCCCACAGACCCAACAGACCCAACAGACCCCACAGACCCAACAGACCCAACAGACCCCACAGACCCAACAGACCCAACAGACCCAACAGACCCCACAGACCCAACAGACCCCACAGACCCCACAGACCCAACAGACCCAACAGACCCCACGGACCCAACAGACCCAACAGACCCCACGGACCCAACAGACCCAACAGACCCCACAGACCCCACAGACCCAACAGACCCAACAGACCCCACAGACCCAACAGACCCAACAGACCCCACAGACCCCACAGACCCCAATTCATCAGCGCCACTTCATTACGCACGCGGCGCCTGCCGAGATCATTCTTCGCGCGCCTCACCGCGTCCCGCCCGGCTACCATGGTGCCCCCCCTCTCTCCTGGGTGTCTCCCCCCCCCTGAACATGCGTGGCGGCGTCACGGGTCACATCCACGCCGTGACAGCGCGGCCTCTCGTGCCTTCACGGGAGGCCGTGTCGTCACGACAGCCACCTGCACGGCACGCGGCCTCTGTCAATACCTGGGGGGGGGGGCACTGTTTGAGAGCCCCTGCTATTGTTATCATTTATTACTCAATAACTATAAGCAGACATTACCCCTCTTCTTCCCATATCTGTTTCCTCGACGTAACAAAATGCAACTGATTTTATACATCCTATCAGCTACACGGCATGCCGGGAGTGGCGTAATTTCAGCATCATTGGTTCAACACAAGCACAACTGTGGCCCGATGATGTTTTATGAATTGATGAAGCCTTCATGCAGCGGGGATCGATCAAGGCTGATGGTGACGATGAAGAGCTCCACGTCTGTGTTAAACAACAACAGCGACAACAGCAGCGTTTAACATCACGAGCGGGCGATCTCTCTTAAAGCGATCGAATGAGCCCATCGACTGTGGAGTGGTCGCATGGTGATGATGATCGTGTGGAGTCGGTGTCTCGTTCCCACGTAAGGTCACCCCCGGCGTGTGCTTGCCCATACAAGGAGTCGTGCAACAGGAATCATGGAAATAATCGCGATTTCGATCACAGAGTTAATGTTCCAACGTCAAACACACGACACCTCGACCTCACGGGGCCAGGAATCGAACCTCTCGCGCCTCAGCGCCCCGCCAGCACGCCACGAACACGCGCGCTCCTTGGACCTGCAGTGTTTGTCCTTCACACCCAGCAGGTCCCGAGCTACAACACAGGAGCTAGTTTATTTGGGAGGTAGAGGCTTCCTTTATATAGAACATGCGAAGAAAAAAAGTTGAACAGTAATTTTTTTCTTGAGGGACGAGAATATAAGAGACTACCGCTGGCGGTCGTGTGGTTTATTTAACAGAGGAATTGGCCAAACATCCCCTATGGCAGGACCCTCCTGATTAACAGGTCTCGAGACTCTGAGGTTTTCCTGGCTACACAATTTGTATGACCGCATTGCACAAATCTGCGCACACGACCACCACCACCGCGGCGGCTTGAAGATGCCTACTGTACTGTATTCTATTTTAGGCCAAGTCGACCTAGGGGGGATGGGTGGTGGTGGTGGGTGGCGAAGGCCAAGTTGAAATACCACGGCAATTCACGGGGCCAGGAATCGAACCTGGAGTCGGGCGGGGGGAGGGTGGTGGTGGCTGACTGGGGTCGAGACCCCCACTCTCACGTGGGAAATGAACTGAGCGCCTCCCGTCAGACGCTTCAACTGCGAGGGGGGGGCTCGACAGGGAAAGGGGGGGGGGCTCGCGTCTCGGGGAGGGGGTCTCTCGAGCTTCTCGCGGGGTCACGACCCCGCAAAAACAAATTACGGAGCGGTGCGCTCGGCGGCGGCGGGGGGGGGGGGTATTGTTTTGGGTTTAATCTCCCTCGCGGGAAGCCGAGCGAGGAGCAGAGGAGTGACCCCGACTCTGACCCGAGCCGGGACGGCCCGGAGCCCGCACCCTGCAGGCACCAGCCAGCAGTGGAGTGCGCAGGTGACGCCTGCGCACTCCACTGCTGGCACCAGCCAGCAGGGGAGTGCGCAGGTGACGCCTGCGCACTCCCCTGCAGGCACCAGCCAGCAGGGGAGTGCGCAGGTGACGCCTGCGCACTCCACTGCAGGCACCAGCCAGCAGGGGAGTGCGCAGGTGACGCCTGCGCACTCCCCTGCAGGCACCAGCCAGCAGGGGAGTGCGCAGGTGACGCCTGCGACTGTAACAACGACCCACCCCCTGCACTGTGGATCGAGTTCAGAGTCACGCGGTCGGGTTGACTCGACTCTCGCGCGCGTGACGGCAGCAGCAGCAGCAGCGTGGTTCAGGTGCTCGATGCCAATGTAGCGTTCTGCTGCCTGCCATGGCGGGAGGGCTTCAGCAGGGAGAGAGTTCGCGTCGTTTTGCCGTCACTCCTCAGCTGAAGGAGCGCAGGTCACCGTGGGTTTACTGCGCGGCCCATGGTGCGGGTTGCAAGTCTACAATCGCACCACTGTGGCGGTGTCTTTCTGCTTCCCATTTTAAGAGGGAGACGTGGTTCAGCACCGGCCTGTTGGTATTCTGATGCAGTCGATGGTTCCACCGGTGGCTTCGAGGATGAATGTCGCAGCCAGGAGGCGGGGCGATGTTTGGGTCTCGAATGCGGGGTTTTTTCCGGTCGTCCACGTTGATTGATGATTCAGCACTCGGTGATTCACTCCACTCCCTCGCTCACCAGCAGCCAGTCGCACCCTTAGCACTCTGATATCGCTGCTATTACCATGGTTCCTGTTCCCTGTGAACTACTCGTTGCTTCCTCCACCCATGATGGGGACTCGGTCTCCCAGACTCACTGTTTCGTCTCATCCATCGCACTGTGGTCAACCACCACATTGTCGGTCACAACAACTCACTCACCCTGCACCCACTCAGTCACCCAGCCATCCACTCGCCACACTGCAGGTCGCAACACTTCTCTGCTGCTTCTTTTCTCGCGCTGCTCAATCAAGGGAATTCCGACCCATCATAATCTCTTTGCCCAAGTTCCTGCCATAGTAACCTTGCTCTCAATTCAATAAACGCGTAACGTTCTTCTCTGTTACAACTTTGACAGTGCTGCCTGTTGCTGGCCGCTCGACGTGTTTGGCCTGTGGAACTGCGCGCGGCACACGTGCTCCAAAGGGGGACGTTGAACGCGATGCGAAGCCGAGTCCACACCTGAGCGATCGGCTGTGCAACCGGGTTGCGTGCAACTGGATCGCTTACACGTGGACGTCTCCGCAACCGGTCGTTCACCGTAGACTCCAATTGCGCGCGTCGATTTCTTCGACGCATTTCATTGGGTTGTTACGATCCTGAACTGCACGCGGTCTAATTTCCCTTTGCACGCAACTCCGCGCTCTGATGTGAACAAAGCGGTTGTGCAGGCGGTGAGCGAACGGCGAGAGTTGTTGTTGTGCAACTGGTGATGTCCTTGCGCGCGGACCGGGCACTTCGAGCCGTCAAGTCGCTCGCACAAATCCCTCGCGTGGAGTTTCCGTGCATCACCTTCTGGACAGAGCGAATCGACTCGTGCGGCTCGACTCCTGATTTGTGGTCATTATAACCCTCTTTGTGCCGTTTCACTGTAGCCAGCCGTTCCTTTATTATAGATGGTTTTCATTTCAATTTCTTTTTTTTGAAAAGGCCTTGATTTGCAAGGGGGCTTCTTGAACGGCTGCATCCGTTTCCATTGAATCGAATGCTTTTTCGTAATCTACACAAGCCAGACAGAACGGGTCCTTGTAAATCCAAGCCTTTTCCCAGGATGTGATTGATAGTAGGAAATGTAATGTGGTCAATTGTAGAAGCGCCTTGTATAAATCCAGTTGGCAAGCGTGCTTTGGCTGGCCTCATTACTCGCTTCACTGTAATCCTCATGAACAATTTTAGATGGGCCAAATAATGGGGTCCGTAATTCTTCAAATCGGTTCCGTCTCCCCTGTTTCGAAATCATTCCACGACGGAAGCGTTCCACACCAGGGTAAAGGTTAAGTAAACAGGGCCGCTAATTTTGATCCAAAAGCTTCGCCCGATTCCTTGTGTCCACAAGTAATCCCGAATAATGTGACCGATATCGGCCAAAACATCCCACAATGGTGAAAATTTACCCTGCAAATTACTCAATTGAGATCACACACCGAAGCAACATCGCCACCCGCTTCCATGAAAACTTGGCAGGACCCTCCGACACAAAGAGCCAGATACTCGACGAAACTTCCCCCTCGAGTACACACGCGTAATGATGATGCTGCTAATAATTCCATCCCGGGTAAACACGCGTAATGGTGACGATGATTCCATCTGGTCCAACAGCTTCCCTTGTTCGTGCTGTGAAGGGCAGGGCGGGGGTTGCATCTTGCAGTCTGACATTTGAACGCAGCTCCTTACCTGAAATAATGATTTGTTTCCTGCGGGACACGTATTTTTTTTGCTATAAAAATCTGCATAGAATTGCTCTGCTGGATTTATGATTCTGTCTCTCTCTCATGCATTACGGCTCCTTCTCAATCTCCAAGGGCGACTGCTCGCGAATTACAAACCAACTTCCAATTTGCCGTGCGCATGGCCCCATTGTTTGCCTCACGGAATGATTGCATTTGCTGTGTCCCCTAATTTTCCTCTTCTATCTACCTCACGGGTTTACAGAGTTCGGCGGAGCAAAGTTCGCTCAACAAAAGTGAACAATTGTTGGGAGGAACGCAACTTGAAAGCGCACGGCAGATTTAGTGTACCCAGGGAAATCGCTGGAGGACCGTAATCCGAATTTGAGCAGAGGGGCAAGCGAACAAGAGGCAGGCTGGAGTGCTCGTGAAGAAATGAGATTTGGGAACGAGGCAAGACAGCGACACGCTTCAAAAGCCACAGTTTGGCATCGGTGCATTGTTCCCCACGAGGACGGACAGATCCGACGCACGGACATCGGCAAAGAAGTCGGAACGAACGCTAGAAATTGCGCAGAGCAGCATGGAGGTAAATGCTTGGACTTAGAGCGAGAAACATCGTCGCCTGTTCACGAAAGGGGGCTTGGGCAGAACGCATCGTGAATACTGGACATCTGTGAAAAAATGCTTTATAGCTCATCGGATTCCTCCAGTATACATAAATGTTCTGATTCTGTGGCCGGAGGGGAAGAAGGGCGAGGTCCAAGGCGGTGAGCACGGCAGCCGTAGCGTGCCACACACAGAAAGGACGGCCACAGCAGAGACGCAGCGGCGATGTCAACGTGCAGGTGCGAGACGGAGTTGTGGCATCGCATGGCCGTGAAGAGGTGGTGACCGCACAGTTAAGCCATGCGCCATGCGCCACTGGATAGAATGTGGTAGATGATGGCTCTCCTAGGTAAGCGAGCGTAGAGATTATAACATGATATATCTATAAATATGAAAGGGACATTTGTGAATGTGTGTCTGTTCGAAATGTTTAGGATACTTCCCGACATGCAGACTGTACACCATGCAAACATAATAAAAATTGACTTTCGTATATTTTTGGAGGGGGGGGGGGCGCAATAATGCATCTATTTAGCACGGCAAGTGAGCTGTGACGTCACATCTGTCATGTGACCCGTATGTGGAAGCGTAACGGAGTGTGCCTGCTGATGCCTCCCCCCCAACCCTCCGCGGGTAAAGTGAAATACAAATGTGTTGCAGCTCTAAGGCGTTCTTCGCGCAGCATTGGTTTATTATTGGAGTCGTTTACTGCCGTACGCACCCTGAAAGTTGAGTGTGCCTGCAGCAAGCGCGTGTATGTGTCCCTATGGACGCGCGCGTGTGTGGGGAGCGGTAGTGTCGTGGTTAGCGCGCTGCGCCACGAACCCGGCGACCCGAGTTTCATTCCTGCTCACGGCCACCAGTGGTCACGATTATTTGAACCGGTCTTGGGCCTCCCCTAGGTCGACTCAGCCTCAAACGAGTAACTGGTGTGGTGTGTGAACATCGCCACTGGGGAGACAAAGGCGGCCGGGCGTGGTGCTGGCCACCCACCCCCTCGTGTGCCGTGCCGGCCTTCATAGGTGCTCGCTAACAGCACTTGCCCCCTACAGTATCACAGGCTACACGGGGGATCTTTGTGTTTATCCTGTGTGTGGGGGGGGCAGCGACTGCGTAGCGATTTGCGCGCTGCGCTGCGAACCCGGCGACCCGAGTTCGATTCCCGCTCACGGCCGGTGACGATTATTTGAACCGGTCCTCGGCCTCCCCTAGGTCGACTCAGTCTCTAACGAGTAACTGGTGTGGTGTGTCGACATCGCCACTGGGGAGACAAAGGCGGCCGGTCGTGGTGAATTCAAGTCCCGGGCGAAGCCGGGTAGTAAAGCTGGTATCTGTATATAAGACCGCTTATTACGATAGTGGGTTGATTGTATTGAGTTTGGTGAATGAGAAATCCTTCTGAATGAAACGTTTAACTTAGCTGCCTTTAAGTTCTGCGTAGGTGACTAATTTCCGCTTTGTTAAAGAACACGACCGGCACTCTCCAGCGCATCCCTCTTCACCTTGCTGCTGGTGGGGGGGGGGGGCTCGCCTCGTCCCCGCTCGCCACGCCACCCATCAATCAACGAGACACGCGTGGGCTCCTCGTGACATTCACACGCCGTACGTTTATATATTAATTCAGTGCATGTGCCATCGTGTGAGGGTACAACAATCGGAACACATAAAACCTAAAACCCGCGAACATCGCGCAGGCCACCGCCGGCAAAGCCCACGCGGTTCATCCAAACCCGCCCGCTCGGCACGTCAACGTCGCCGTGGCAACGTCCGCGACGACGACGAGGAGGAGGACGCCGCCGCGGCCCCCGTGGGGACGCGCGCGAGCGCAGGGCGCGACGGCTCCCACGCGCCGCTCGCCTCGTCACGGGCCTCGAGTTCCGCGCGCTGTTTTGACAAAACACAAGCGGCGGCCGCGCGGCCTGATATCGAGGCGTGCACGTCTCTCCGATGACACGCGAGCGCGCACGATTACGTGTCCGCGTCTGTGTGGCGAGCGGTGGCACAGTGGTTAGCGTGCTGTGCCGTGAACCCAGCGGCGCGTTAGATTCACGGGCACTATCGGTGTTGATCGATAAATATCTGAACCGTTCAGGGGCCTCCCCGAGCTTGACACGGACTTGAATGCGTGTTGCGGAGTGCAAACATCGTTAAAATGGAGATAAAGGCGTGGAGGTCAGGCCACGTCACCCCGTCGCAATAGGTGCTCACTAACAGCACCTGCCCCAACTGCCTGTAATGATAGACATGGATGTTTGTGTGTCATCGCATGTCTGACTGTACGTGTCCCAACGTGCGTGTCTATTGTCCGTATGCACGAGTGGTGTGCGATTAGGTGTATGTACATGTGCTACTGTGGGTGATGGTGTATCTGCGTGTTTGTACGTGTATGATTGTGTGACTGTGTGTTTAACTAGACGCAACGGTATCTGTGTGCATCTGTCAGCCATCTCAGTCACTTAACCCGTCACACCCGGCTCTGCCCCGACGCCGAGCGCGCCCTCAAAGTGCATCTCGCCCGGCACGAGTGCCGCTGTGACGTCATCGCCACTAGGTGGCAAATGGCGGCTGTTGTTGTGCATCTTGAACGCGTGTTTGTGTGTGACTGGGTGGGTCTCACTTGTGATTGCTCTGCATGTCTTGTGTATGTACGACCGTTACTGCGCGTCTATGTGCTTCTCATCCAACAAGTGCCTCCTCAATGCGCGGCGATGCCTGTGGCGCATCAGGAGTTTTTCCTCAGGCAGCGGAGAGAGTAGGCCCGGGCACTCCACAGCCAACCCCACACTGGCAGCAGGACGCCATGCCGCAACATCAGCGGCAGCAGCAGCAGCGGCAGCCACTCGACGATGGCTCCGTCTCATGTCCAGCGAGGGCTACACCCCGGCGTCCGCGCTCGCCGTGCTGCTGGGCTGAGACAAACTTCGCTCCTCTGGGGAGTCGAACGACGGACTGTCCGTGAGCCCCCCCTCGGAGCTGTGTCCCGACCCCAAGGGCCCCACCTTGGAGCTCTGCCCTGCGATCACGAGCCCCACCTTGGAGCTCTGCCCTGCGATCACGAGCCCCGGCTCGGAGCTCTGTCCCGGGTCCATGGTTTTGTCGTCGGAGCTCTGCGACGTGAGCGAGGCTCCGAAGTGCAGCGAGGGCTCGGAGGCCGTGGGGGAGGAGGGCCCCGCGCTCGACACCGCGCTCGAGGGGCCGCTGCTGCCTGGAAGGGTCACGCAAAGTCAGGGTCAAGGTCAGGGCATGGAAACCTCTGCATCTAATACGAGCCCAGGGTAACTCCACAACACGGCGCACGGAGCGTCGGATGGCAGGAACACGGCACCCGTAATAACATTACCCCGGAAGGCTCCGCCGAGTCTCAAGGCCACTGTTCAGGAGGGCGCTTCCGCGGGTGTGTGCCACCGTGCGGCACTTCCACCACTGGCTCGAGGTCGCCCGTGGAGACGAGCACCGCCCCACACGCTCTTGGACGAGCGCTCGCTTTGGCGCTGATTGGACGTCGCTAAGTTTTCTCGATTTTCGTGAGAGCTGCTCCTGCGGGGCGAGCGCGGCTGATGAGGGCGATAAGCGTTGGCGCACACACGGCCGTGGCGTTTTAACGCGCTGCCTCGTTAGCGGGAAGAGAGGGGGCATGTGTGGGCGTGCGTGTGAGCCCGTGGGCGTGTGTGGGCCTGCAAGGGTGAGTGGGTGTGTTCGTGCGTGCGAGCGAGCGAGTAATGTCTTGTGAGGGAGGGTGAGCAAGGATGAGTGAGGGTGAGCAAGGATGAGCATATGTGAGTGCGTGCATGTGTGAGTGCATGCATGTGTGAGTGCGGGCATGTGTAAGTGTGTGCATATGTGAGTGCGTGCATGCGCTCGAATGATGTCGAGCAAGGGAGGGTGAGAGAAGGAGGGAGAGTGAGTGAGGGTGAGCGGGGGGGTGTGTGTGCAAGTGAGTGATGTCGAGCGAGCGAGGGTGAGCGAGAGCGAGCGAGAGCGAGGGTGAGCGAGAGTGAGCGAGGGTGAGCGAGGGTGAGCGAGGGTGAGCGAGGGTGAGCGAGAGCGAAGGAGAGCGAGGGTGAGCGAGGGTGAGCGAGAGCGAGGGTGAGCGAGGGTGAACGAGAGCGAGGGTGAACGAGAGCGAGGGTGAGCGAGAGCGAGGGTGAGCGAGGAGAGCGAGGGTGAGCGAGGGGAGCGAGAACGAGGGTGAGCGAGGGTGAGCGAGGGTGAGGGTGAGCGAGGGTGAGCGAGAGCGAGGGTGAGCGAGGGTGAGCGAGGGTGAGTGAGAGCGAGGGTGAGCGAGAGCGAGGGTGAGCGAGAGCGAGGGTGAGCGAGAGTGAGCGAGGGTGAGCGAGGGTGAGCGAGAGTGAGCGAGAGTGAGCGAGGGTGAGCGAGGGTGAGCGAGAGTGAGCGAGGTTGAGCGAGGGCGTGCGTGCGTACACCAGGGCGGCTTGTCGCTGCACGGCAGCGGCAGGGAGGACGGCGGGGAGCGGCGAGTTCCCGTCGACTCCCCCTGGCACCTGCACGGACAGCTGCGACCACCTGCATGCATGCGGGCCGATAGGCGAGCAAACGGCCAGGTGAGCAGATGGACAGGTGTGCCGGTGACTCAGTGAGTGGACAGCAAGGTGAGCCCACGGTAAGTTGAAAGCCTGGATGGGTGGCTGAACAGGTGAGCTAATGGACATCCGAGTTGGCAGTGAGGTGTGTGTATGGGCATGGCGAGCGCATCAACAGATTACCGTTTGGCGAACAAATGGGCAGATGGGCGTGTGGTCAGGTGAGCAGACAATCGCATCACCAGGCAGATGGGTGAGCCAATGGATAGCCGCGTGAGCAAAGAGGTGAGCGGGCGACCAGGGGGCACGGTGACCTCGCGTGTTACTAACTCACCGGCGGCGCTGGCGGCGCAGCTCAGGTGCGTGACGGTGGCGAGGAACGCGTCCATCTGCTTGAGGGAGAGTGAGTTGTGCAGCGTCTCCAAGGGGCAGATAGACGGCACCATGGAGTAGCCTTCAAAGCCTGCACAAGGCACTCGGCACACACACGGCACTCAGCACTCTCGCGGATCTCAGCACACACACGGAACTCGGCACGTACACGGAACTCGGCACACACACAGAACTCGGCATACTCATGGCGCTCAGCACTCATAGAACTCCACACACACGAAGCATTCCGCATCCCAAACAGAACTCGGCACACACAAAGCACTTGGCACACCAGCAGAGCTCAGAACACACATGGCACTCAGCACACAGTCACACACACCCATACACACACACCCATACACACACCCCGCCCTCAACAGACACGGCACTTGTCACGCACGGAGCACTCAAAATCAGCTCTCGGTGCTCCACAGATTAGAACTCTCAAGCCCCACACAAAGAAACAAGGGCCCTCCAGAGACACACGGCCTTCAAAGCATAGGACACACAGCACCTTCTCAAAGTCGATCAAACGCTCTGCACACGGCCACATGCACAGTGACACACGCACAAACGCACACACGCACGCACGGCCAAGAGGCTTGGCCTGCGCAGGGGGCCCACACGTGGCCACAGTGGCCAGAGACGGCAGCCAGGGGGCCCAGCAACCAGCTGGGAACTAGGGCAGAGGGAGAGTGTACGGGCAGGGGGGATCAGGCGAGCCAGCCACAAACCCATGCCTTCACATGCCTTCCAGCCAACCTCACAGCAGCCGCCCCCCCTTCATCCACTTGCATAGCCATTCCCACACCATCACCACAGCCGCCCCCATAGCCAGGCAGCTCAGACCTGGCAGGGCTATAATTAAACCAGGATGAGAAGATCCACAGCTCCAAACCACGAAACAGCCATCATGGCTCAAAGGGCTTCGCCCGACCAAAGTGACACAAGACAATACAGTTAGTATTTACACAACGACTAAATGCAGATGTATTTCAGGAACGCTGTACACAACGCAAGACACGTGCATCACTGGAAACTTCCAAGAAACTGGGACACCCACACACACGTCTGTGTTGACTTTTAAACTGTACGGCCACATCGACCAGAGCCACGACAGGACCGAGACCCGACCCATCTGGGCCGCACCGCGCGGCCCACAAACGCCACCGCTGCCTCTTCCTGCGGGCAGGAACCACAGCACGATGTCCTGGGGACGACGACACGTGGGGGCCACTGTGGTGGGACCCGGGGGGAAGGGGGGCCCAGGATCCCACCTCCAGCCTGGGCTCCTCCTGGGCGGACCGGGAGGAGGCACGGGGATCGTGCTCGCGCTTTCAGCCGATCGGCTACCGGGGAGGCCGGACTGCGCTGCTGTCCGTTCGCCTCATGAAGTCAGTGGCATGGGCTCTAACCTAGGAGCTGTGGTCAGATGCATCCACACTCACGCGTTGGCAGAAATTGCTTTTCCGCAGATTCGTGACCAAAAATTGGCAAAGTTAGCAAGAGTCGCATTTACATCAACACATAAATTATGCACTTGAATAGATTTTTCCAATTAGCTTTTACCAACTCTGGATTAGATAGGGGAATATTAATGAACGTGAAAAATGTGCCCTAACTCGAGCCCGGCTTAGAATTACATTTACAGTGGCTACATTATTTAGTTTTCCCTCTTGCGCAATGAGGTTGGGTTCAGTATAAATTTGTCTACGAGGAAGCAGTGGGGTGACACTTGAGGTCATGGGGCCTTCCTGGCCATGCAAAGCACGTGGCCAGGGCACAACCGACACGGCCAGGGTGCATCTGACACAGCAGCAACAGCGGCAATGGGCATGACGTGCGCCGTGCTAGATGGCGCAGCAGCTCGTGGAGAAAGGGCTCGCTCGCCTTGTCTCGGTGAGATGATAGATTGCACCGTCATGCAGAGCAAGCAACAGCAACAGCGGTAACAGCAGACGGCAGTTGCTGGGGAGAGGTGGTTAATGGAAGAGCTCCGGGCAGTGCGCAAGTCAGCCATGCAGGGATTGTAGCGCAGCGAGGAGAGGGAGGGGGGATGGGAGGGACGGGCGGGAGAGGAGAGGGGGCGGGCGGTGGGAGAGCCGTGCCGCCATGGATGAGACGGGGACGCGGGGCCTCTGCTGACGAGGTCGCCCCTAACGAAGCCAATTAACGCTTGACGTCAATTAAGCTTGGCGCCGGAGAGTCCGCAGCGAACCGTACCCGCGACGTGTCGCTCCGCGCTCGATCTCGTTAGGAGGCTGGAGTCGACTCCACAATGCCGAGCTTCTACCCCCACGCCCTGCCACGAATGACGATGGTAATGGACGGTAAGGGGTGGCGGGGCGGGGGCGGCGGTGTGGGAAGGAGGAGAGGAGGGGAGGCGGGGGGGGCTCGGCGAGCGGGGTGTGGCCGCGCCGCCCACGCATACCCCCGTAGAGGCAGGCGAGCAGGTCCAGGTTGGAGATGGACCAGCGCTTGAGCAGCTTCTGGTGCTCGGAGCAGTGGCACAGGTGCTGCAGCAGCGAGCTGTCGGCTGAGCCGCTGCCCTGGGACAGCAGGAACAGCAGCTCCTGGGGGATGTCTGTTGGGCCGCGGGGGTGGGGCCAGGAGGGTGGGGGGGAGGGGTGGGAGGGAGGGGATGCCAGGAATGGGGGAAACGTTAGGGTAGGAGGTGAGGCCGGAGGGGTCAGGTGAGAGGGAAGTGATAACTGCCTCACAGGAAGCGACGGTGTTAGGAGAGGGAGGCTTCGGGGCCATAGAGACCACGCGGAACCCACGCACGAGCCGGGTTCGCACGTTCGCGTGTCAGCGCGTCCGTCTCTATGGTCTCGGCTGCAGGATGGAAACAACGGGAAGCGTCCACAATCCAGGGCGCGTCTGACAAGACAGGGGTCACAACGTGACCCCTCAAAGCGGAGGTCACATGGTGACCCCCCCTGGGCAGACCTGGAGATGAGATTCAATCTGGAAGAAGCGCGCAGGGAAGTGCCCATGAAGCCACGAGCGAAACGCCGTGACATAAACGTGTGGAACCGCACGGCAGCACGGAAGACAACCTGAGTGACAGCACGGGAGAGAGCACGGGGTGACAGGACGCCGTGTGTGAGGACAGGGCGTGTTTAGAGATTGCAGAATAAGTGGGACAGGTGCAATTTTTGGTGCCAACAGTACAGGGAGGTTAACGAGCGGTGCGGGAAAATGGAGAGGCCCGGCTTTGATGGGAGCTTACAACCAGCGGCTTTGGGCCTTTCTTTAATTGGTGCCTGCCAATCACGTCCCCGCCCTGGGGCCACGGCGACAGGAACCGCGGCCTCCACGCAGCCTCTGGCGCGCTCTCTCACACGCCACCTCCGCCGTCCTCTCCTCCTTCCACCAAATTCGCCTCTCCTCCCTACCGCACCATGCTGAGCCCCCCACTGCCTTCCCCCAATGTTGAGCTCCCCCCCCCCCCCAATTCCCATGCGGCACCCCCCACCCCCGTACCCACCGGCACTCGTTAATGCTGTGTGGCTGTGTGACCTGAGATCTGAAGCCGTGAAGCTGCAGTCTCGGCCACATGTCTGGAGGCAGTGGCAAATGTCGAAGTAGCGAATTAGGGTCGGCATGGAGACGAGTGGTGACCAGATATCCGAAGGCACACCCAACCACAAGGTACAACCACCATCACACACACAGACCCAGCCAAAACACACCACATGCTCACCCAGACATACGCACACTGGCAACCTTCATCACTACGGTCAACACAAACCCTCGCACAGCCTCTACCCCAAAGGCAGGAAAACACCGCGTTCGTCGTGGTGCTCACAATTTAGCCCACGCCGCACGCACACCTCCGCTCAACACCGCTGTCGACCACCGCTGTGTCACGCAGAGACGTCTTGCTCACCGATCAGCCGAGACCCAACGTGACGAGCCCAGTGACCTCAACTCCAGGCCACCAGGCACATCACTGCCCCCTACCTTGTCCACGCTGCTCAAGTCGCGTCAGCCTGTGGTGAGCCAATGGGGTGAGGTGTGCTTGTGCACATCTCGCTCGCCCGTGGCCGGGTGCACACAATCTCACGGGTGGCACGCCGAAGCGTGTGCGTGCGCGTGTTCACAAGTGCGGTTAAGTTCGTGCTGCGAGCGGGGAGTTAAACGAGGTTAAGAAGTTGCGGCTGTGTTTGTGAGGCTGTGTGTCGTCATCGCTGCTGGTGATGGTGGCAGAGGTTGTGGGTGTTGATATTGCTGCCGGTGTGGCGACTGTGAGCTCGGTCGTGTGGGAAGCAGTGCAGTTGCGAGCGGTGAGCGACAGCCCTCGTTAATCGTTACGGCACGGCACGTTAATTAGTCGCCACAGCGGGACGCGACCCGCCCCGTCGCGCGACGTCAGTCACAGCCCTCCCAGATCCCGCACGGGCCTCTCAATGTCTCCTGCCGCCCTCAATTTTTCTGTACAGAAATTTCCACTTTGCACCAAGGATGTAATTTTCCCAGGGGCACGCCCACGGACCGCGTCAGTGGTGGCGCAAGGCCTCCCCTGCCCCCACCTCCCAGTTCCCGGTTTATTCAGGACCAGTCGGCCAGGCCGTACTCTCGCCCACGAGGCTGCCACCATTGTCGATCTGGCAGGGCTGGGGTTAGTCTGTGGCTTGGGTGGTCAAGGCAGAAAGGCAAGCGGACGTACCATTGGTCGGGCAGCAGGCATACGAGATAGAAAACCGCTTTATAGGCGAGCTGCGCAAAGCCTCTGAGGAAGAGAGAAAACGGTGTCTCAACATCCTCCCAGGTCCTGCCGCAACCAAGCGCCGGCACGAAGGGCGACCCGTGCCGGCCGCACGTCCAGTGTGACCGGGCCACTGGGCCGCTCCTCCCGAGGGGATGCAGCCGGCTCAGCAGGGCACCCCGCGTGCACCACTCGCACGGCACACCATGCCGCGCGCAACGCATCACGCCACACGGCACACACCGTTCAATGCTCACACAGCACACCACCCCGCGGGGCACACCACACTGCACTACAGACAAGGCACACCACATGGCACCAACGGCACAGCGCACCACAATATACACACCACACTTATTGTACAGCAGGCAGTTACTACACCACACGTTCCACTCACCACACCGCACCACACATCACACCGTATACCCCCAACCCTGCATAGCAAATTGCCTCCCTGGCCAGGCCAGAAAATCCTGCCAATTGACTTCTGCAGCAGCAGTAGCTGCAGCTGCAGCAGCTGGAGCAGTAGCAGCAGTAGCAATTGGAGCAGCAACAGCATCTATAGCAGTAGCAGAATCAGCAGGAGCAGGTTCCTCATGCGTGCAAGCATCTGCAGGTACACATGCTGTATATACACAGTGTGTGAGGATGTACGGTCCACATAGATCAGTGTTAACGCCCTCTGTGGTGCCTGGGCCGTGGCGGCTAAGCCCGATGTGTTTGATCAGTTTTCAACCGCACGCAGAAAGTGGGGAAATACAACCCAGAGGTGCGAAATAAATATCACATCAAAGAGGCAACTCCCACAACCACTGGCTGCTCTCCTGTCTTACACTTCAGACAAAAAACATCCTTTCTCTAGCGTAAACGGCTGCAGAATATGCACGGTTGTGTTAGGAGGTGTTAGTTATTAAATGAGATCTGTCGGATTACGCGAGAGTGCAACGATGTGTGGGTCCCGTTTCGGAGTTCCAACGCGGCACCCAGCATGCCCACCACGCTCCACCATGCTCACCGCATGCACCACGCTCACGACACGCCACACATACACACCACACCGTGCTCGCCACATGTGCACACCGCGCACCAAACATGCCTTGTGCCCACATCGGCACATGCGTGAAGCTTCCACGCGTTGACGTTGCGCGTAGCTGCGCAGGTCGGCGGGCGAGCGGTGAAAAGGTGGCCGAGCCACAAGCAAAGCGATTCGGGTTCAGGAGCACGCGTCTACGCGCCCGATTGGGAGTTCACCATCGAACACGCAGCCTCAAAACTGCACGCGCCGCTAAATCTCATCGTCCCACTGCAGCTGCACGGGCTAAGGGCTGGGGTGGCATGGGCTAGAGTCGTCGGAATGCACAGCGGTCCCGCTTACAGACGTCCACGTCCAACTACGAGGTCAGCTCCGTGTGAAGCATGGGAGTCTCCTGTGCGAGGTGTGTCGTGGTGTGTGTCGTCTGTATGTTGCGTGGAGTGGGGGTGCGTGTGCATGAGTGCGTGCTCGTTGCGTGGGGAGCGGGAGTGTGGTGGTTAGCAAGATGCGCTATGAACCCAATGACGCGAGTTTTATTCCCGCTCATGGCCAACACTAGTGACGGTTATTTGAACTGGTCCTGGGCCTCTCCTAGGTTGACTCAAAAGAGTGCCCGGTCCGATGTGTACATATCAGCACTGGAGAGACAAAGGCAGGCGGGTGTGTTTCTGGCCACACCACCCACTCGTGTACCGTGCCGGCCTTCATGGGTGCCTGTTAACGGTACTTGCCCCAGCAGTCTGTGTGACTCTACGGGAAATCTTTGTCTTCGTTGTGTAGTGCACGGATGCCCCGCTTCAGCGTGGTGTGTATGTGCGTGTGCATGTCCCGCGTGGTGGTTGTATACCATCATGCGTGTTGCATGTGTGTACGGGTCCTCTGTGGTGCGCGACGTGTGTGTGCGGGTCCCGTGTGGTGTGCGCCGAGTGGGGGTGTGTGCGTACCATCGTAATGCAGGGTGGCGGCCCCCAGTTTTTTGCGACTGGCTCGCGCGTAATCCTGCAGGTTGGGGGCACTGGAGGAGCCCCCCAGCACTGCGGTGCTGAACAGACCAGCGCACTGCGACCCTGGCGGCGGCACACATGGGGTGGCGCGGGGCGCAGCACGTGGGCGTGCGGGCAGGGCGGGGGTGGGACATGGGGCAGCAGGGGGAGGATGCCAAGGGGGAAGCGGTAGGTAATGGCCGGTGAGGATGGCCGGGATGATTGTTGCAAGGTTACGGAGAAGCGGTTGTGAGTGGGAGGTTGAGGGATAAGTGGGTGAGGAGGGGCAGGGGAGGGAGTTTGATTAGAAAATGTGAGTTGGGGAGGCTGAGAAGGGGGTTGGTTTTAGATGTGGGATGGGGGGCTGCGCCGTAATGGGAGCGGAGGCTGTTACGTCGGCACCCAGGGAGACGGTGGCACACGGCGGTGGAGCACAGGGCAGCCCGTGTCACCCGTGTCAAGCCCTGGGCCAGCATGACTGCATGATCCCAGCGAAAGCAGAAAAACACTTCTCCCGCCTCTACGAGCGATCGTGAAAACAGCCGAGAGATCTCAGCTGGACTGAGACCGGCGGCAATCGGGGCACGTCAACCACAAATGCTGGCTGCTTGAAAGCCATAAATGCACTCGTGTTTGAGCAACGGCGGAGCGGCCGAGATCGGCTCGTGGTGACACCGGGTCATGGCACGTTCAGGCTCGGGGCTTGACAACGTCTCGAGTTAATCATCTCCGTGAGTTAATCATCTGAGGTTATACACGACCAACACATGATCAACACATGCAAATTACCACTCACACGACGTTAGTCTGACCCGAGGCTACGTCGCCTCTCCGCACCGCAGCACCGATGTCCCCGAGTCCCCGGCGCAGGGCGCCCCGACCGCCGCGCTAGTGCCGGCGGTCGCCACTCTTGGCTCCTGCTCCTCCCCAGCTAGCGGCCCTCTCAAAACCCCGCCGGAACGGCTTCACTGGGCGCCACTGGGCGCCGTCATCGCGCGTCGGGACTCCTTCTCCCTACGCCGCCCTGGCACGTACCCAGGCCGCTGTGCTTGGGCTCCTGGCTGTGCTTGACATTGCTTGCGTGCGTGGCCACGGCGAGCCGTCGTGGGCCGCCTGGAAACGCGGACGTTTCGGATAAAACCTGCGTGGGGACAGAGAACCGGAAGCGCTGCTCGTTAGCACGTGGTGCGGCAGAGAGGTGTGGAGAACAGGACGGACGGTGGGGCAATGGGGGTAAATTTAGCAAATTAACTCAAGGCAGCAACAACAACTGATTCCACGGATAATTGCTCACGTGCACATGCGTGCACGCACGCCTGTACACTCACTCGCACTCGCTGGAACTGGTTACACGGTGACAACGCCATCGTTAGTGTCAAGGTTATCTTGTCACAGCAAGAGCAGCCAGCAACAAAACTCAACGAGCCACCGCAAAACGTTTCCGTTACGTCACGAACCTCCGTTAGCCATTACCTGCAACGCGGACGGCACACCACGGCAACCTCTGGGTGGTTAACGAGCGCCGGCCTCTAGCCATGCAAGCGGCACGCCCGCCGCCTCTCACCGCACGCATGCCAAGCGCAGGGAACCACGACCGCGACCCGCTACCACCCCACGCGCCGTCCGCGCCGTCCACACGACGCGGGAAGGGTTGAGCTTCTCTAGGACGTCGGCCGCACGTCGGCAGCGAGCGGGGGTCAGGGATTGCGTGCGTGTGCGAGAGGCGGGAGCGGGGAAGAGCGACGGGCACACAACGCAGACACCTGCTGCCAGGAGGCGAGAATGGAGGAGAGGGCGAGGGATTTTGGGGAGCCGGGGGCGGGGTATTCGGCCGACGTGCTACGGAGCCGCACGGGCGCCACCCACACGCAGCCCGGCTCCGGGCTCAAGCCGCCGTGCAGGGGGTCGTCCTGGGGTCGGAGGCGAGACAGCGATGGGCAGAGATGGCGGAGAGCAGAGAGATATCCAGGGAGAAGGGAGGACAGAGGAAGAGAACGGAGACAGCAGAGCTGGGGCAACGCCGAGACGCTCGGCGCAGAGTACGGACCGTGGCTCGCACCGCCCCGCTCGGGTCACTTCGTGGCATTCATGTCTGTGACGCACGTGTGTCTGTGACGCACGTGTGTCTGTGACACACGTGTGTCTGTGACGCACGTGTGGAAATGGATGCTAGGCACGCACGACGTACAGCCCCCATGCGCAGCGGATATATTTACAAAACGATTCTACGTATTCGCTTTCCAATCAAAAGTGTCGGTTGTGTCCTGCGGGAGGCAAGAGGCCAGGTGTAAGAGAGGCGACTTACTTCCAAGGAACCGACCTTCCTCGACTTACAGAGGGGCGACCTACGATGGATGAATATGGGGTCAGAGGGCATAGGTCGGCACACCGTGGCATTGTCCACCTCGTCGCGAGCGAGTGGCGCCGCGTCCGGGTCCAGGGGGCCTTGCTGTGGGGGGGCTCCCTCGCTCTGCGGAGGGAGGAACGGGGGATGCGTGGGGGGGGGTACAGGCAAAAGCAGATTTTTATGAGCAGACTAACCCCGCCGAGCGGCGCGCGTAAAATGTGCCGTGGGGGCGGGGGTAGGGGTGGGGTCGGGGAAGGGCTGACCTCACGGGAGGCCGGCCTGAAACCTGACCCCGCCGGGTGGCTGCGCTCTCCCTCGGTGCCCTTGACCCCAGGGCTGAAGTGCAGCTCCACGTGGAAGCGCTCCTCGGAGGACGGGTCCTGCACGCCAAGCGTCGTGTCACGCCGCGTGTTAAAAATACCGCACGTCACCAGCACGACACTCGTGACGACCATGACAATACGTCACAGCGCACCACGAGTCACCACGACGGCACGCGCCAAACACCCAAACAGCACCCATCCTCGCGCACGTCCAGGAGCGCCAGCTAGACCCATGTGGGCAGCAGGCTACCTTGTTAGGGTCTTCATAGAGCATGATGACGATTTGCGTCATGTAGTTCAGCTCCGTCACCTCGCTCAGGTAGTTCATCGCGCGCATCCACTGCTCGTCCTTCTCCTCCTGTACCACCACACGCATCGCCACCACACTCACATTCACCACCAATACCACACGCTCACATTCACTACCATCACAGCCACACTTACATTCACCATCACCACCACACACATTCACGACTATCAATAGCCACACTCGCATTCACCACCAATACCACACACATTCACCACCAATACCACACACACATTCACCACCAATACCAATCAAGCAGAACAACAACAACACAACCCCACATGCACACCACAAACGCACCAATACACCCGTGCATCACCACCACCACGAGCACTCTGATAACATGCACAGCTTGAGGACAGCAAGGTGTGCAGGCGTGAGCATCCACGTGTGTGTGCTCGTGCTCACTGCCGTGCGTGTGCGCGTGTCTGCACTCACGTCGAGCAGCCCCCCGTAGCGCAGCAGCGACAGCAGCGAGTGCATGTGGCTCTCGCTGGTAAAGTAAAGGCGCGTGCGCACGTGCCGCTCCGGCGACATCACACCGCGCGAGTACCTGCGGCCAAGCACACGGCACGCACCCACGCTCGCACCGCCGCCCTCGACACGGGCGCGCCGCCGGCCTGCCGCCAGAGCACGGGCCTCACACGGGCCTCACACGGGCCTCACACGGGCCTCACACGGGCCTCACACGGGCCTCACACGGGCCTCACACGGGCCTCACACGGGCCTCACACGGGCCACGCGGTGGCCGCCCGGCAGGCGGCCCTGCTAGCACAACCGACGAGGAGTGGGTGGCGTGCTGCATCACGAACCCAGGATTCCCGAGTTCAATTCCCACTCACGACCGATAGCAGTGGCCAACTTGTGAACTGATCATCAGCTTCCTCTAGGTCGACTCAGCCTTAAACAAGTACCTGGTAGCGTGGAGTTTGAAATTCCGGCCTGAACAGGTCCTCGCTCACAGGACTTGCCGCTACAGTCTGTAAGGTTTACAGGGATCTCTGTATCCTGTTCGTACCTCTACATGTGTGTCACTCTGTGTGCGGGTGCATAGCTGTGCGTGGGTATGTATCTCTGTGTGTATCTATGCGTGTGAGGAGCAGCGGTGGCACAGCGACTTCCAATTTCCACTCACGGCCGTCAGTGACAAATATCTGAACCAGTCCCGGGACTCTCCTGGGTTAACTCAGCTTTAAATGAGTACCTCGTGTGGTAAATAAACATCGGCGCTGGGGAAAGAAAGAGGACCGGGCCACCCCCTCGTGCGCCATGGCGGCCTTCAACGGTGCTTTGTTGTCGTGGTTCGTGTCCGCGTGCACACTTCTCTCGGGGCATGCGTGTGTGCTTACAGTGGGTGCAGCTTGTTGACCGTGTCGTCGTCCTGCGTACGTTGTAAGTCCGACCGGATCTTGCAGATGAGTGGCTGGCAGTAGCTGAACGCAATGTCCAGTTTCTCCTCGCGGCTCAAGCCGTACTCCTATGGCAGCCGGCAGCACGCACGAATGCACGGCACAGGTCTGGTTTAAAGTGAATTTTGTCTAACCAGGTGAGACGTCAAGAGACCAGGATGAGTTGCATTTGCAAGAGAGACCCAGGTCACCAAGATGACCAAAGCTATTTAAATAATTTCAAGTACAGCAATGCAATAAACATAGATCAGAACAAAGCGACCATGGCACATGCCGAAAATATTGCACATATCAACACCGGCAGCCTTTCCCGCCTTTCCTGCAGTGTCCTAGCAACACCGCTAAGTGACGGAGAGGGCGTCTGTTGCTCCACAATTGACGAAGGAAACAAAGCCGTGGAGCTACGTCAGGGCCGAGTGCTTTTCCGTCAGTTAATCAGGAGCTGTCGAGTTCAACGTGCCCTGTCGTATCCAGGATTCATCACCGCTATAATTAGCGTCGGCGATCGTATTTCTATCGTGCTGTTCGTATTCAACACGTGTCGTCGCACACCAGTCAGCTGCGTTGAGATCAGCTCCGCAAAGGGTAAATCATCTCATGCACTAACACACGCACACGCACTCACGCACTCACACACTCACACACACACGCACGCACGCACACACGCACACGCATGCAAGCTCGCGCGTCGCAGCCGCACCTGCGGAATGACGATGTCCGCCAGCGCCTTGGACAGCAGGTGCAGCTCGGTGGTATCCTCCAGCGCCAACGCGGCGTTGTGCTGCGTGTCGTACTTGATGCAGTCGTAGATGTCGGGGATCTTGCTGATGTCGTAGCGCCCGTTCTTCAGCTTGAAGTCCCTCTCCAGCTTGCACCAGCGCCGCAGCATCAGCTCCAGCGTCTCGCTGTGGTACAGCTGGATGTCTGCAAGGAGGGAAGCGGTGCCAAGCTGACGGAATGGTGCTGGCACGGAACGAGGACACGCAGCTTTATTACATTTCACCGTGGCATGATGACATGCGAGTTTCTTCCGTCTCATAACTTGCTTACTTGAATACAAGATCACACTCACAGCACACATGCCCACACAAACCCACGTGCCCACACACACAAAACTACGTACCCACACACACAAAACCACGTGCCCACACACAAACCTGAAGACTTTGGATCCTCCATGCGCTTGCGGATCTGGGAGGTGAGGCTCTGGATGAGCGTGTACACCTGGTTGCAGGTCTGCACGGGGTTCCGGATGGAACGCATCGACGCAATGACGGAGACGCTGGCTGTAGGAGCCAGCTGGGCACGACCACCGGAAACACAAAACACCGTGGCACATTAGCACACAGGGACCAGCACCACCACCATCAGCGGCTCATGAAAGACAACGTGAGCGAGCTAGTATACACTGTGGTGGTGGAGAGTGCGCGTGTGGGTGAATTAGTGAATTAAGTGATGGTGGTGGTAAGGGGTGAGCAAACGGGTAAGTATGTTATTGGTCAGTGAGCAGACAGTTAAGTGTGTTGTTGAAAGTGGTGGTGGTATTGAGCATGTTGTCAGTGGTGGTGGTTAGGAATGTTCAAGAGTGTTTTTTTGTTGTTGTGAGTTTATGGACAGGTATGCTAATGGTTAAGTGGTGCGTATGTGAGCAGATGTGTTGTTGGCATTGGTGAGTGGGCGAGCAAGCGAGCCGGTGAGTGAGTGAGCGAGCGGGTGAGTGGGTGAGCAAGCGAGCGGGCGAGCGAGTGGGCGAGCAAGCGAGCGGGCAAGTGAATGGGTGGGCGGGCGAGTGAGCGTCACCTTGGTGTAATCGTCGTCCATGAAGTCACGGTCCCTCTGCAGGATGTCGTGGAGGCGCTGCTTGACGCGCTGCTGGCACGTGCTCAGCGAGTCATGGTCCGAGTCCAGCAGCCCGTTCATGTTGGCGCTCTTCACCATCTGCACCAGGATGGGCGTCAGCTCCCCCTCCAGCGCCAGCAGGCCCTGTGAGCACGCACCACCACAAACACGCGTCGGGCACGCGGTGAGAGTTTGCTCATGTGATCGCGCAAGCATTGGCATGCGTGTTCGTACGCGTGGGTACGTGTGGTTGCTTGCGAGTGCGTGTTTGTGTCTGTACACGTGAATGTGTGGGCACGTGTGCGTATCTCTACAGGTGACTACGGTTTGCATGCTTGTACGTGTGGCAGCGTATGCCTGCACACGCGTGCTTACCACGTGTGCGTGGGCCTCACCTTGGCGAAGGCCGCGGCCGTCATCTGAACACGGCCCTCATCAGAGGCGTAGATCTTGAGGTCGTGCCGGTAGGTGGAGTGTAGGCGAAGGAGCCCGCAGCCTGGGAAGCCAGCGTAGTCACCTGCTCCCATACACACACGCACGTAGACACACACGCACGTAGACACACAGGCACGTACACGCAGACAAGCTCACAAACAAGCTCACGCTCGCATACATCCGAACACACACACAAGCTCGCACAAGTGCATACATGTACAACACACAGAGAAAATCCCACACATGCACATACATACAAGCACACGAAAGCAGGTACACAAGCATACACACGCACACACAGGCACTCACACAGACACACCACCTTCAAATAAGATGGTGAATCCAGTGCTGAGGATCATGCACATTGCATAGGCAGATGCATGCAAAAGACACAGGCAGTGGCGAATGCACGCGCACGCACACACAACCACACATAGGAGCACGCTCATGATAACCTGGACCATGAGCAGGAGCATTTCCAACGAAACGACAGCTTACACAGGACACAAGAATTACACAGAGCAAACGGATTGCGAACAAATGGCTTACACACAGAACACAGGGGTGAGTGGACGGACAGCACAAGATGCACACAGAGAACAGGGTTTTTATAGAAGACACAAACTTGGCCGATTTAAAATATAAAGTTTAACACGGAGGAGGCTTTCGCGACTAATATTATCCATTAGGTTTTTTTGGGTTAGATCGCGTAAATATAAATGTGTCCTTCAACCCACCACCACCCAACACAGCCAATTAGCAAACTTTGTAATTCCCGGCGAAACATCGTACTCGAATTCTAAATGTTGTGGGTTTACTCTCCTACACACCGGTGTGCTGTACTAGTAACAAATTTACATGTTTTATTTACGTGACAAACCTCACTAATTGGCTGTGTCGGGTGGTGGCAGGTTTAACGACACATCTATATTTTCGCGATCTAACTCAAAAAGCCTATATTATGGACAAAATATACAGACGGCACAAAAGAAATGGCTTACACACGAAACATTGCGGACTTGGGACTGCTAAGTCCAGGCGAGCAAGGCAGAAGATGGCTTTAACACAATGCCAGGTGATTCATACACGATGCAGGGCGTTCACAGGGTCTGTCAACAGTTCTATCCTAGAGACGCAAGGCAAGGGTTTTTCTTCGGAAACTTTGAACGTTATCCCATTTTCGAAGACGGCAGTATGCGTGCCCTTGACTTTCCGAGTCATAAATCCTGCGGCACAATAATTGATATTGAAATCTCGACGGGTTATTTAATCACTCCCGCATGCGAATGTAGCAAATGTTTTACGAGCCGTTCAGCGGGAGACAATAAAAAATAAAAACACGACGCGGAAAATGTGGAACCTATCACCGCACAAAACGTCTTTTACTGCCTCTAGCATTACTTTCATCACCATTATTTTTATATATATATACACATAATATATGGCGTAACGCTACACATGGACATTGCAGGAGTGAGTTGTATGAAAGCAATATCCAGGGGGCATTAAAACTGCGGTATTATACAGGAGAGCAACGCCGTGTGCATTGCACAGGGGAGGGTTGGAGACACCGAGTGCAGCGTGCGGGCAACGCTATCACGCCGCCAGCCAGCTGCCACCACCCTGCCACCGTCACTCTGCCACCCTGCCACCGTCACGTGGTCACCCTGCCACGCTGCCACCACCCTGCCACCGCCACGCGGTCACCCTGCCACTCTGCCACTCTGCCACCCTGTAATTATATCACTATGCCACCCTGCCACAATGTCACCCTGCCACCTTGTCATCCAGACATCCAGCCACCAGTAGTTAGGCATTTTCAGAAATAGTAAAAAATAAATCAAGTGTCTCCCTGCTCAAACACGCTCAAGATAGTGCCAATCTGCTTGGTGGTCTGGTGATCATTCCACATGCCTATGACGGGGATCAGTGATATTCACAAAACAATACACTTGATTTCCAACAAAGTAATTTTATCATCCATCGCCGGGGGAGCGGAGGTCTACAGTCAACCAGCGACCATGAGCGAGAGACGTCATTTTCCACGCGAGAGTTTGCGTGCGAAATGGTGTCTCTACGGCTGCAGTGCGGGGCGGCACTCAGGACAACTCCTCACGGGTGCCATGAGCGATGATGTGGGATGCTCGTCCCAAGGGGTTCTGAGATTAGTACAAAAGACCGGGAGGGCAGAAGGCACGGAAGAAAAGCTCCTGGAAATGTAAATAGAGGGCACAAGAGCGAGAGTGAGCGCTCGCGCCTGCCGCGTGAGCCAGCGTCAGGGAGAAGGGCTGCAAGAGGAATTGATCGTTAGGAAATGGCTCCCTTGGGAAAAGCCCCGTTAAGGCAAACGGTTGTTAAGAGCCGCCTCTGTCACGTCGCGCACCGCGAGCGTGCGCGTGTGCGTGCACACCGGGCGCATCACACCGGGTTAATGGGAGACGGAGGGAGGGAGAGGCGGTGCAAGGGAGAGACGGAGGGACGGAAAAGGCGGAGGGAGTTGGTGGAGAGGGACAGAGAGAGGGCTTACCGCAGCTGATAGGCGACTCGCACCCACACCTGCCTCTACCCTCCACTAAAAGGTCACACAGGAAAGGCACAAGAGGTCACGAGATCAGAAGAAAGGTCAGGGGTTATGTTTGGGGCACGGAGGTGGCGATACCGCAGATATAGCCGAGCCGCATGTCCCAGGGCACGGTGACATCAGGTTTGCTGCTCACAGGCGAGGGGGTAACATTCACGCTCACGGCACGGGGACCCCCCCCCACGCCCCCCCTGCAGTGTACAATGGCAGTGCCGACAATTTAAATGTCCTTCCTTGTTTCTGATGACCACCGCCTCTAAAATTGGACACTTGAAAACGTCATATTTCAAGTGAAAAAGATTTCACTTGAAATATAATTGTATCTCGATTCTTCTTTCCAAGTGCGAGCGACGCTGTTATGAAACGAGCATGGGGTGGCACTCACCCATCTTGGTAGCCCTCAGCCAGTGGTGGAAATTCCACATTACCACGGCGGTGGGCAGTCTCTCCACAGGACGGCCACTGTTGACGTCTCCCAAAGTGGAACATACTTTATTAACCCCACAGAGTGAATGGGCTGAGCTGACTTCCAACCCGAGATTTCAATTCTCAATTATCAGATTGCGAGTAAGGTAGTGTCACCACAGTGCCGTCCGGCTCCCTCCACAGCGCTACGCAGTGTTTTGACACTTTACAAAACTAAGATGGATCTATTCTACAAAAACACAAGCTGTGCAGGGCTCAGAGGGACCGCGTTAATGACTCAAGTGTGGCCGCTGCTGCCTTGCTATGTCACAACCCGGCGCGCCGAGATTAAGGTTTCGGCACGCAGCGAGGGAGCTGCGTTACCAGCAACGCACACCGTCGTGCGGACAGACGGACAGAAAACCAACAAGCGTCACGTGACGACACACGAGCGGGCCAGCGGCGCGGACGGACGGCCAGTGGGGGGAGCGTTTCGGACACCACAAGAGAAGGAGTGCCCTTCCGGCGAGCAGAGCTGTCGTAGAGTAGGCAATACGTGGCGGTTGTGCGTAGCAACAGGAGCCCGGGACGAGAGACGGGCGCGACGAGTGCGAATAACAACACGGAAACCAACGCACTCTGTTACCCTGGGGACAGCGGACCCGCGCGGGGCTCAGCAATTAATGCTGTGAAGTGGTTTTAATGAGACAGCCAGGTCGGGGCAATTAGCGGATGGGAAAAGCAGCTTCCCCGGCCCAGGCACGGAAGTTCCACTCGTTTGTGCCCTTGGGTGCCAACAGCTGCAGCCAAAAAAACGAGGCACAGACAGAAAACTCAGGGGAGGACGGGGCGGAGACGCGGCACTCGTGGAGCCAACATAAGGCACGTGGGTGGGACACTCGAAATCACGAGCGAACAATGATTGCTGCTTTAAGGGACTCAAAGGTTTAGGGGGTACAAATGCCATCACACATAATCATCATCCCTGGAAACACAAAGAGATGAATTGAGAAGAAAGCTGGTATTGGTAGCGAAGAGTTTCAGACACGAAGCGTCCAGGGAAGCAAGATTCTCGCTCACTCCCTCCTCGCGCAGGTAAAGCAAGCACAGGGAGGCAATCACGGGGACGCCCGCTCGCCCCACACGCACCTCGCAGAACACGGAGGCCCAATTGGCCGTCACGAATCATCGCCGCTCGTCAAGATTCACGCGGGCATCTTAGATTGCGTCACGTTTGTCAGGCAAAGGGCTGCAATTGGGGAGAGATTAGTGGTGGAATCAGCAAACGGAGACCAACAGAGAGGTTTACCCACCGTCATCTGTGAGCAAAGGTGGTGTTACACACTCCAGGGGGTCTGTGAGGGGGAGGAGCGCCACCACCGGGGGGGGGGGGGGGGTTAAGGTGAGCATGCCCACACAGTCACCCACGCGGTCACCCATGCCGTCCGGTAACACCCTCACTGCACGTCAGTTAGTGGAGCCCAACATGCGTGCGTGTGCGTGCTGTGAAGCTGTGCGTGCGTTTGTGTGTGTGGTAATGGTGGGACATGTGTGTGTGTGGTAATGGTGTTTCTGGCACTGAAAGTATGGTGATGGTGATAGTCTATATGTTTGTATGAAATTGTGTGTTATGATGGAGTGTGTGTGTGCGTGTGGTATAGATGTGGTGGTGTGTGTGTGTGTTGTGTGTGTGTGGTGTGTGTGTGTGGTGTGTGAGGGTGGTGAGAGCATGGTGTGTGTGTGTGGTGTGCGAGTGCGGTGCGAACACGGTGTGCGAACGCGGCGTGCGAGTGCGGTGTGCGAGTGCGGTGTGCGAGTGCGGTGTGCGAACTCGGTGTGTGAGTGCGGTGCGAACTCGGTGTGTGAGTGCGGTGTGTGAGTGCGGTGTGTGAGGGTGGTGAGAGCATGGTGTGTGAGTGCGGTGTGTGAGTGCAGTGTGCGATGTGTGTACGTACCCTGCCCGCCTGGGTACATGCAGCGGAAGGCGCGGCCCAGCTCCTCGGCCTGCACGCGTCCCGTCGGCGTCAGCTCCCCGCCCCACTTGAGCACCAACAGCAGCGACGGCTCCTCCTTGCGCACGTCTGTGGTGCCCGCATAGCCGCGCCGTCACACATAGCAGTGGCATGCACGCAACCACGCCCTGCCGTTAGAACCGCAACTACACTTTGTGCCACTGCAACTATGTTCCGTGCCACCACCACTACCACCACGCAACTATCACGCCTAGGCCCACAACCACAACCGGTTGACGAGCAATGAGGTCACATGGGGAACGGGACAAAGAGGATGGGGCGCACCAAGTAATGGGGGTCACGGAATAACATGAGGCAAGGGGGCCAAGCAGTGGCCAGGCATGGTTGGAAGGGGACACTTTATAAGGGTTCAGACAAAATAAAACGGACAAGGTCTCCACAAAAATCATCCCGTAGGGCGTCACCTTGCAGGAGACAGCCACCTTCTCAGGCCCGGTTACAACAAGGGCTCAGGGAGTTCTCCTAAGGGTTCGGGGGTTCCCACATGCTGGGGTCGAGGGTTGCGAGGGGCCTTACCGTCGTCCTCGCTGGAGGTGCGCGGCTGCCCGTGCGGCAGATAGGTGATCTGCACCTTGCGGTTTATTCCCGAGAAGTGTCCGTACCTGCACACGGGCGCGGGTGGGCGGGTGAGAGGGCAGCGAGGCCCCAGGTCTCCCATCGCTGTCGCGTCGGCATCACCGCGTGCGGTGCGCCGAGTGTGGCATACGTCCCGCACAGCTCGCGGGTCACGTGCACGTGTGTGTGCGGTCACGTGCATGTGTGTGTGTGTGCGTACGGTCACTTCACGTGTGTGTTTACCGTCACCAACGCACGTGTGTGGTCGCATACGCGTGTGTGGGTGGTCTCACGTAGCCAGTCATGTACACGAGTTGGCCGTGACGTAGACGAGGGCGACGATCACGTGAGTCTGGTCACGGACATGTGTCAAGAGGCAGTGACGTAAGCTTGCTCTTGCCAGCTCATCAATGTGGAACGTCGTCAAACGAACCTCAAATGTCACTGGACGTGACAAGGCAGAAATTCTAAATTTGTCAAAATATGCCACTCGACAATTTACCAAGCGTTACACTCGGTAAGCTGAGTCAGGTTCCTGAACCTGCTGTGAAGAACGGCCATTGCCCGAAACTCCGTTATCTGGATGATACTGCAGGAGCAGTATAGCTCACGGAACAACGTCTTCAAGTGGACCGAAATATCTCCTTAATCTGCATAAAGACCTCATCCCAAAAAGTCGGTGGGTATTTTCGCTCATCGCTGTCAACTTCTTTGTTGCTGGAGAGATCCAAAAAGTCACTCGATTCGTCACAAAAACAATCACCGACTTGGCATCACTGGCCCGTGTGATGGTGATGGTCATGCACCCATGGGCACGGTCACGTTCACACGTCTGTGGTCACGTGGTGGGAGCTACGGACACACGGAGACGGTGCCAAACGCGTGCGGAAGGCTATGGACACACGTGAGGAGGTCACGAGACGTGGCAGTGGTCACAGCCGGGGGCGTGTAGTTGTGGGCACGTGCGTGTGTGTGCTGCAGTGAGGACGTCACCACGGCTGGAGGGGGTTAAACGCTCATTACTTCACGACTGAAGCTTTATTTAACATAGGTTACTCACGGCATCTCACACCACGCATACGAGGAATGTTAACTTCAGTAAGGGAATAAAATGCATCAGTTCCAAATGTACAACAAGTGTTAATCGTACTAATATTATATTGATGTTGTTATAGGAGGCCACACTGCAGGAGTGGCTGCAGAGCAGCCCTGTGTTTGGTGACAGAGGGAGTTGTGATTGGGGCTCCTTACATGACACCGCACACTGTACACTACACACACCGCACCCTGCACACCACACCCTGCACACTACACAAACACACCACACATCACATACCATACCCCATACCTTGCACAACACACACTACACACCGTGTGGGTGCTGTGTAAGGAGCCCCGCATTCATCATCTGAACTTGAGGGTGGCCAGGGTCGGGACAGTACCAGCTCGGTGTGATGTGGGATGGGCCGAGGGTGAGGCGGACGCACTTATATTGAAGGGGAGGTGGGGGGCAGTGGTCTGAGACAGAGGCCAGGCAATGGGGGGGGAGCGATGAAGAATGAATGGAGGCATGGAAAGGGGCAGAGGGCACACGAGAGGGCATGGCATGACATGGCACGACAACGTATCAACGTCACTGGTGGGAGTGGGCAAGGCTGGCAATGAAACTGCAGGGCAGGGCACCGATGCAGGGTGGCAAACGGGCAGGGAAAAAGCACAGTTCACAGCACGGCATGGGCATGGAGTGGTGAGGGGTGGGGGGGCAGGCAATGCAAGACAGGGCAGGGCAGTGTGGGCAGGACATGCAGACAGCCACCGCTGGCTTATACCATGGAAAGCACAGCCGCTCTGGAAGGGCACAGCGCACGCATGGAGACGGGGGGACAGCGGCCAGCAGCCAGTGCTCGCGTGGTCAACACAACAGCCAAGATGGAGCCGCCTCCAGCGCCACAACCTCCATCCGCTTCCCGCCTCCAAAGAAATCCACTCCAGGTTTCCCTCTGCCTTTTTTTAACAAGATTCAATTCACATCGACTTGTAAACGCTGGGCGAGTAGGGCGAGCTGCTCAGTTTAATGCAGTCGAATTGTAACCGTATTAACGGCCAATTAAGCTGTCAAAGCAGACGTAACGAGCGGTGGCAGCGCTGCGATGTTGCTGTCGAGGCAAGATTTAGCAGCTCTGACGCCGTCAGCTCCAACGGCGGCCGAGACGAGACGTCCGGACTAACGAGGAGGCGGGGGTCTGCGAGGACCGGAGCGCGGGAATCGGGGCTTCACGCACGCTCTGCGCCCTGGAGCCCCACCTTATCCAGCTCCATCTCATCCAGCCCCACGTTGCCCTCAACCACGTCATGGGGTTCGACGGCGCTGGTGGGACGGTAAAACCTGGAGTGGACTTTACAATGGTAAATTGGGAGCCGGAGCCAACGGCACTTGGCCTGGCATGTGACACCCACGGAAATGGCCGTGTCGATAGCCACTCGACGGCATGGCGTGTGTGTGTGTGTATAAGCACATACACATGCGTATATACACACACACATGAATGAGTGTACCGTCACAGTACCTCGGGATTGCAGAATATTACGGTTACCGTATAATGCGCAGTCGCTGTTAACACAGGCACAGCATTTTTCTACACTCGCTGGAGGCAGGACTAATGAAACCGTGAATTTGAGAGGTCAGAATGTGAACGGGGAGAGACGGCGAAGGGAATGAGCACTGATGAGGGTTCATTTTAAAGAAGACACCTACCAGCAGTCAAGTTTTCCATGGTATAAACTGACAGAACGGCAAAAAAGCCACAGTCATTACAAAGAATGCGGAAACCTTTCGCTGTCGACAACGATTGCAGACTCTGCGAGGTCACACTGGCAGCCTTTAACACTGGTCTCCCTTTGCAGGGGAGAGGGGGAGAGGGGGGGTTGTGGGCAGCACGGCGGGGCAGTCAGAACAGAGGAAGCACGGGGACGGGGGAGGGGGTGCCGGTGGGTACCACAGGAACCCGTCGAGGGGCACCGGCACGGCGGGGGGCGGGGGGGGGCGGGGGGGCGTGTAGGGGGGCAGTGGCGGCGCAGGCACGGAGGCCGCCACTGCTCCGGGTGGCGTCTGAGCAGCACGTGATTCGTTAACCTTGGGACGTGGGCGGCAAAGACGCACGGGGGTCGGCGGGCAAGGTGCGCGCGTCGCGTTTTAATGAGAATGGATTATATGACGTAAAGGGGCGATCGTTAGTGGTGGAGGGAGTGACGTGGTGGAGAAACGCGACCGGCCCACGTGTGGGACCCTCCCCATGGACGGGGGCGAGCAGCCAACGGGGCCCCGCAAATAGAACGCGCCGCCACACGTCCGCTAAATGCGGCGGCGCGCGTCACGTTGGCCGCGCTCGCTACCGCTGAAGGCGCTTCTTTACCTGGGAAACGTAACCACAGAAAAGCGTGGACAGCACAGGGAGTGTGAGACGGGAGGTGTGGGAGGTGTGGGGCAGGGCGTGCGTGAAAGAGAGAGGGGAGAGTGGAACAGGGAATGTGGTGTAGGGAGTGCGAGACGGCGAGTCTGGTGCAGGGAGAGTAGGGGGTGTGCGAGAGTAAGGTGCATGTGGCAGTGGTGTTAATCCATAATACCACTGTAGCGCAACCTCTTGCCAATGAGGCTTTGAAATTCGTGTGGTCTCAAAGCGCGCCTAACCTGGCACAAGCACCGTTGAAATGTCACGGGCATTAAGTGGTGAAGTTGTGGACAAGACAGGGATGTGAAAATCTAAGCGCTCAACAGCACTGTAAGTGCTGAAAAAGCAGACAAAAGCACACGCACGTATAAAACGCACACGCATACCACACACACACACACCACACACTATGTGTATGCACACCAGTCCTCTGCTAAAACTGGACACGAGGCATCCCAAATGGCTCGTTATTTCCTTCATCTACCATTAACGGCCTTGTTTAATGGAAGTGGCTCAGGATAATTAGCATAGTAATTTCTTTCATAATTATCACGTTTGACTCAACAATGTCCCGGTTGCCTGGGCAACTCCATTTCGGAAGCTAAATGCTGATGCAGTAGTGTGCTCCACGGCACAATGTGAACGCGCATATGGTAATTATCATCTCACCACATGACATAATTACCATGCAATCAAGCCCTCGGGGTCACCGTGCAGGCAGCAGCAAGGACATCGACATCTCTCGTGGCTGGCATCTTCGTTGAACCAGCTGGCACCACGCACGCCCAACAGCCAAACACGTGGGCCCCCAATCACAACCACCACCGTGCAAATGCCACTCGTCAACCGCAACCGTCGACGCAGCGACCGTGACCACTAAAGTCCCGTCCGCGACCGCAGTGTTCGTTATAAACAACCCCAACAAGTGTGCAGGCTTTGACCACCAACCACGATCACACGGGGACCTAACCACACACCGCACCCACTCGGGCGACAGCCCTCTGACCGTGACGCGCTAACCACTCATGCGAGCACGAAAATTCTCCCGTGGATATGCACGGCTTATCAAGATGGTTCCTTGCTGTGGCAGGTATTTCCTGTTTGGGGAGACATTTCCTGTTTGGAGTTGTTCTCTTTTGTCAACAGAACAGATGCGGAAGATGCGGACACCTAATGCATCAAGTGAAAAAAATCAAAGACACTTCTGTCTACGACTGCGGCTACGAACTCCAAACCGTGGACCAAATAACCTGGCACAGCCTCTAATATAACACGTGATGGCGGAGGGTGGGGTGCGTCTGCAATTCACCAACTGTCAAAGCAACCAAACAGCTGAATTACTTACAAATGAACATCTAACAGCTGCGCTGCTTCATAAGGCACATCAAAAAAGAACTGAACAAACATGCAAAGTAAATGTCCCTTCCGATAAAACGGTCCCTGTGCGTTTTGTGACATGATCGCACGGCAATCTCAGCCAGGGGCTGATCGGAACGTCTCGCTCCGTAACGAGTGCAGGGAGGCAGTCGGGCACGCCACGTTTAATGAGAGACGTTCCGTGCACAAAGGCGCCAAGCGCAGCGACAGCCGCCCCCCGGGTTCCCGCGGCGCTCGAGCTCCCTCTTTCGTTTGGGGCGGCTCAAACAAAGCGAGCCGACTTACGTTCGGCAAAATGTTATCTCATTTAACGCCAGTGTACAAATTGTGCAGTAAATTCTATTCCTCCTGTAACGTGATAGTTATGCTGTGATCACGTTTTATTCTCCTTGCTGTGTTTTGTTTTTATCCCACAGAGTAAATTTGGTGACCAAGGTCACTCTTGCAAATGAGACTCTTCTGGTCTCTCAACTTCCCACCCGGTTAAAACAAAATAAACTCAAGTGGGACGCGTTCGAGTGGGTGGACGTGTGCGAGTGGGTGTGTGTGCGTAAGAATCAACTTGCGCACGTTACACGATGGGCATGCGCACGCCTTGCAGGCGAGCGATGTGTGCATGCGCGCACACACGACCGCAACAGGGCACGGGTGGATGCTTATGCGCGTACGTGCGTGTCCGAGTGCGGCTCTAGCCCAGCATGCCCACGTGCCACGTGCGCGTCAGCGTGACGGCGCGTACGTGCGGTGTGCTGCTGTGGCTATGAATCGTGAAGCGCGGCCACTCACATCTCCAGGACGGTCTTGAGCTGCTCAAGCTTGGCTTTGTTCTCCTCGATCTCAGTGTCGTTCTTTTGATCGAGCTCAGACAGCAACAGCCGTGCAATGTCGAGCACCTCCTGTGGGTCACGCCACCACTTCCACATTACACGCCGCGCCATGCCGTGCCACACTGTGCCATACCGTGGCACACTGCACCACGCCCAACTCCACCATGCTGTGGCTAGCTCCATGCCACACCCCAAGCGATGCGCCAAAATGTGTAAATTAGTCGTTCACGATAAAACGCAGGGCCTCACACCGCACTGCACAACACTCCGTGGGCCAAAACGCCGTTCCACAACACAACACACATGACGCACTAGGCCACACCAACGATACACGCTACCACATTCCACAACACCCTGTGTGTGACACACCACACCACAATGACAAGCCATAACAACCATGTTCACCAACCGCAACAACCATTACACGCAACATTACACATCGGCGGAATACCAGACATGTGCAGGCACCAACTACAACTGCTTTACGGTGGCGGTGTGGCACAGCTGGTGGCGGTGGAGGTGCCTGCGCTGCTCAGTATGGACACTGACCTGCAGCTGCTTGGGTTTCTTCAGTTTCAGTTTCCCCGTTCTGTGGCCTTCGTATTTATCGAACAGCTCGAAGAACCTGGCGCCCAGCATTCAAACACACGAGGAGCATGCACGATGCGACGACACCCATTTAGCATGGGCAAGTGTTGTTACGGAGCACCTATTAAGGTGGGTACAATCAACACACAAGTGAACGGAATGGTGGCCACCAAGCCCAACCACCTTTGTCTGTCCAGGAGCGGTACACATTTTAGAGTGAGTTCATGTCGGTGGCCAAGTATTCCCCGGTTATGCCAGGCACGGGTTCCCCTCAACCGCGTGCCGGTAATGTTGCTGTCGGGATACGAGTCTGTCATTATCACAGAGTCCGGTTGTTGATTGAAGGAGCCGGTTTAATGTGGTGGCCATGCAGAGGGGGGGGGGGGGGGCGGCACACACCGTGGATGCCGGACCTCCATCTTCATCTTCTGCTTGGGGGTTCGGTCGCCGTGCCGGATCACGGCAATCACACACCGCAGCTCCATCCTGCTCACGTGCACGGCACACAGACACGCGAGCACAAATAGCAGCAACGGTAAGGACCGCAGTTCGCCAATAAGTGCCGATGACATAACCACAGCACTTATGCCAGGCTAGGTGTACTCTGAGGCTTTTACGTGAATGCTCACTGGAAGGAAATCACGGGACATGCCAGGTGTTATGGGTTGACTTACTGAGATCATTTGCAGATGCAAAGACAAAGATCTCATGTATAGCCTTAACATACTGTTGGGACAAGTGCCGTTAGCGAGCACCTATGAAGGCCGGCACGGCAGACGAGGGGGTGGCTGGCCAACACCACACCCGGCCGCCTTTGTCTTCCCAGTGGTAATGTTTACACACCAAGAGAAGTACTCATTTGAGGCTGAGTCGACCTAGGGGATACCCATGACTGGTTCAGATAGTCGTCACTGGTGTTGGCCGTGAGCGAGAATCGAACTCGGGTTGTCGGGTTCGAAATACAGCACGCTAACCATTGCGCCATCACTCCTCACAACACACACATACAGACAAGCACACACACACGTGCATACATAATCGCAATCACAAACACTATGCGTGCACATGTATCACTGACAGAGAACAACGGACAGGAACCCTGAAAATGAATGACCGTACCCGTGAGCGGCATTGGTAATGAGCGACTACGGTAATAAGTGACCGGTGCAGCACTAAGGTTGTAGCGAGCAGGGGCTGGGGCAGGTGGTGCGGGTGCGGTGCCAGCAGGGACGCAGTACCCACATGGTGCCGGAGGTGGTGGGCACGATGGGGATGTCCTCCGCCTCCGTGGGGATCGACCACGGGATGTGGAATTGCGAGCCCAGCTCGCGCATGATTATGTTTCTGCGACACACGCAGACAAGAGGCAGCGCACAGCGGATTGAATCGCACTCCCCATGAATCACCCCGGTCTTCATTTCACATCCCAGGCAACGTCCATAGCAGGGAACGTAGTGGGTGCCGCTTTACAAGATTACGAGGATAAGCGAGGCCCACCTAATCGCAAAGCTCGTGATCGCCCTCCGGCCACCGAGGCCTTCTTAATCACAACGTACGGCGGGGCAGGGAAGCGGTTACAGAGCCCAGAGAATGGCTTAATGGAAAATAATGCGACACCAAAAACCCCTCGTACGTTCGGAGCAAAGGTTAGGAACACAGTTAAGATTATGATTGAGGGTAAGTGAGTGGTGTTAGGGTTAGGATTAGGGGTAAGGCTCGTGTTAAGAATAGGCGCTATACAGGGATCGCACGTCTATGGGATTATCAAGCATGTTCTTGTGTCCAGCGATCGATGCACACTTGTCAGGCGGTGGCTGCGCCAGGATTTACAACCATCATGTCGTGCTGCGGTGTGTCAGGTTGCGTTGTGATGTGTTCCAGTGCTCTATTACAATGTGTTGCCTCCTGCTGTGTTTTCTCCACAGCGTGTTGCATTGTGCTGCCACGTTGCGTGACACGGTGCCGCGCGGTGTGGCATTGCGCCGCCGCTCACCCCAGTATCTTGGCGCAGTCGTCGTAGTACTTCATGGAGTTCTTGACGAAGCTGAAGCCGTTGACGTCGCATACGTACGAGTTGCCGTTGGCGCGCAGCAGGTCGAACCCGCACACCGTTTGCTGCGGACCGCACACAAGGATGCGACGTCAGGGCCTCGCTTGTGGCCTCGCCTGTGGCCAAACAGGAAACGGCCAAGCCGACAGGAAGCGCACACCTAATACGGATCATCTCGCTCCTACCTTGAAGGCCATGCACACTTTGCGGGCGATGAGCTTCTCGCGGGCGTTGAGGATGACCGGGTAGCGCACCTCCTTGCCCTCGGCGTCGCGCTCCACCTTCCCGTCGAGCGCGGGAGACTTGCGCGCTTCCGCGTGCGCGTAGTCCGGCCCCACCGTGTACACCTGCCCGGCACGTGTGTCGTGCATTAGTAAGGGCAAACACACCAATCCCCCGTGTGGCCTTATATACACTGGGGCAAGTGCCGTGAGCGAGCACCTCAGGACGGCATTGCACACGATACAAAGGACGCCACTTATTTTGGAGATGTCTGTTACAGGAATTGTCTCCCACCTTGACGTCGGTGCCATCTGTGGGCATGAACTCCTCGTAGATGTAGGAACCGGTCTTGCGCACGGTGCTCTCGGGAGAGTACACACTGCTGCGACTCCCGATCTAAACGCACGCGCACATCACCACCGACAAGTCACTATACACACATCGGTAGGGCTGTTGATCAATAACGATCAAGTTATTAATTGAATATTGATTTCAAAAGTCATTAAACCAATAATTTAATCCAGTTGGACTTAACCGATGGCCACATGCGAACGTTCAACCCACACGGCGCACTCCACCGTCATTGATCAGCGGCAGCCACCATAAGCCACCAGTAGCAGGGCTCACCAGCAACCGCGTGGTACTTTCCAATAAGCACACAAACGCACACATGCACACACAGGGCTGGACTTTTATTTTAATAGTTCTCACCTGGTTAAACAAAATAAACTTGATATATGTGTAAGACAAACCAATAATAGATATTTTACGTTTTGTTTGCAGGCAACTATTTAAAACGCACAAAACAACTCAATTAACTACCCTACGCAAGTTCCCAAGCGTACAGGGAGCCGATCGTCCCTGTGGTCCCCTGCGAGGCTGCAGGCCCTGGCATGGCGATGGAGAGAGTAGGGCTGAACGATTTGGGGAAAATCTGTAATTGCGATTTTTCTGACAGATATTGCGATTTGATTTGCGAATAAATTTTTTTAAGTCAAGCTTCAGTTCAATATTCATGGTGCAATATATTTAAAACATGTGATGGAGCATTACCACATGATACCATCAACATATTAACTTCTCTATACAGTGGTACCTCGGTATACGTCGCTAATTCGTTCCAGAAGGTAGGAGGACTTGTACTGAAAATGACGGACACTAAACGAATATTTCCCATAAGAAATAAAGGTAAAGGAAAAAATCCGTTCCAGAGTATAAGAAATTATATTTTACATGGCATATTAAACATTAAAGGGGTTGTATAAAATAATTTAGACACTACTTATTACTAAAATACATAAATAAATTAAAATATATGCATAAATAAATTGAAATAAATTGAAATAAAAAATAAAATATAACATCATTTTAGCTTGCTGAGAGGAGTTGAAAGCCTACGAGGATGGTGGTGAGGAAGGGGAGGAGGAGGAGATGTTATTTTTTGGAAGGAGAGTCCTCTTCCATTAAAACTTCAGGAAGCTGAAATTCTGGATTTTTTTCTCTTTCTCTTTTCAAACCTGGCTGAGGCTCACCAGGTTTGAGTTTTACTAAAAAACTGTCCATTAAAGTTTGTTTTTGCCTTCATCTAATAATGTTCCTGAAGTGTGATATTGTCTGGTCATTCCACGCAATACTGTTACGGCTTGTTAGAGCCGTAACAGGATTGTGTACGCGGGTACTGTACGCGGTGACTCATCCCGACCCATACAAGATCTAGCAAGCGCGTCGTATCCCAAGCAAGACGGCGTATCCCAAGACATTTCCTTCTCGTCAAAACACGACGTATACCAAACTCGACGTATTCCAAAGCGGTCGTATACCGAGGTATGACTGTATTTTCTAATGCAAGGATGAGAACTTAAAAGATATGAATTGCTTCCAACATGTATTTATTAAAATGTTTTAATTGAAATAGAATAATCAAACATAGAACAATTGTTAAGTTAAATGAATAGAGTTATAATAAAAATGAAAAATAAAACAATTCCAATAAAAAAGTAATAGGACTTTTCAAATCGCAAAAAATCGCAGCCTTTGCGATTTGCTAATCGCATTGTTTCAAATTGCGATTTCGATTTGAAATCGATTCATCGTTCAGCCCTAATAGAGAGGGAGGCAGGTGCTGCCCCTGTGCCCCCATGCCCGTTTGGCGTGCACCTTGCGGAAGAGACGCTGGCTGCCCCCTCCGGCTGACGTGGGGTAGTAGATGTACACGTTGTGATCCTCGGCACAGACTGGCTTCTCCACAAACGGCTTCTGGAAAACCTCCCCGTTAATCTCCACGTGGTCCTCACTCTCCACCAAGTTACAGTCTGCATCCAGGTGGAACCGTACACCCACACGGGGGGAAGGAGGGCACACACACGAGACAAAGATGCCATATTCAGACTTACAGACTGATGGGTAAATTTCTATTAGTGAGTACCCATTAAGGCTGGCACAGCACACAAGGGGTTGTTTAATATTTAAACGCTAATACAAGCGACTCATCTAATGCCGAGTTGCCCGAGCGGAAGCCCAGGACAGATTCGCACTTCGCATGCCGCTGGTGTTGTTCAAAGCTGGGGGAAATATCCCAGGTCAAGAACTGGTTTCATCAATGTATCGTTCGGGCCCTAACACACACACGCACGCTTAGGCACAAGAGGCTCCATGGCGGAAAGACGCTGTCGCGGACGCTACCTTCGGGGCGGTTGGGATCCCGGTTGAGGACGGCAAAGCGGGGCAGGTCGATTCCCTCCTCCTTGAGAATCCGATAAACCTCGCGCCTGCCCCCGCACATACGACCAAGGACACAGGATCCAGCGACCGCACACAGCACAGCCGGTTCGTGCGAAATTCCGCCACTCGATACAAAGCGACGGGAGAATAGAAACTTCACCTGGATCTTACCTGCCCTGACAGTCACGCATTGTGATCTGTCGTGTGTCCATGCCTCGTGTACAGACTGGTACACCTGTTCTGCATGCAGGTGCACTGTGTCTGCCGACTTAGCATATCTATGGTGTGAGTGTGTGTGACGTGTATACATCTCTCTTGTTTTTGCATGGGTTGGCTCCCTGTATCTAAATTAGTGGAATATAGGATCACGTAATTCGTATTAAAGCCTTGAGGGATAGTTCCACTTTATCTGGTATTTAAGATCTGCCGATAGTGTCCTCTTATGTATAAACCCCGATCTCAGTTGCGTTCTTGAGGTGATCGGCCGTTGACCGTGGTGGTCCCCCAGTTGTGGCACTCCCTACCACTGGACATCAGGCTCTCCAACTTGTTGATCTTATTTAAACAGCTTCCTCTCATCGGATTTGTTCCTCTCTAGCTCCTCTTTTGCCAGCCGGTTCATTCTTTATTATAGTTGTCCTTTGCATGCGCGGCATCTGGAGACATTTTGAAAGGCGCATAAAACGTGTGAATAAATACGCACGCTACGTACACGTGTGTGTGCACGGCGGTTGCTTACCTGTCCTGGATGTGGTACTGCATGTCGAGGTCGTTGACGATGAAGGGGTTGCGTAGCCTCGCGTAGCACACGGCCTTGTCCAGCGGGAAGCCTGCTAAGCAGTGCAATCATAAGGTTTACATCCCGGGGTAATTCACCGCACACGCGCACACAATCCCACCTGCATCACGGCTACAGCCAAGTTTCCCCACTGGTCGTGTTAAATGCGGTTCTTTGTCTTTACGCTGCACGAAGCATGCAGCAGGTGGCGATGTTAACGACAAGCGCGTAGCGTGCATGGGTTGTGGTCAGCAGGGCAGTGGTACGTGGCTACACCCCCAATCCCATATTTATAGCACTCGTGTGCTGCCTGCTGCACCTGCTTTCTACTCGATAACACGAATATGTTTATATATCCCCCCTCTAGGACCACATTAATGCAGCTCAGATGCTTGCAGTGATGATTAAATTTCATCTGTTGGCTGTTATTAAGTGGTAGGCCTCGTGGCCTGGGCCTTATGAAATAAAGTTGTGGGCAGCACGTTTCCTACCCTTGGACTAGGAGTTTGGATCAGTGTTCGTTCCTAGTTGGTCAAATTGATAAGGGTTAGGGCTGGAGCTTGTGTATGGCTGGCTGGTTTGTTTGTTCAGGCTGACGGATAGTATTAGGTTTGATTTGACTGATTTGGTTAGAGTTAAGGCTCAGGTATATGTCTGAATTGAGATTGGGTGACGGATACTGTTAGGATCGAGTATACTAGCTTGCTTAGAGTTAGGGCTAGGCCCAGTTTTTGGTTGTCTTGTGCAGTTTAGAGCAAGGGTAATGATAAGAGTCTCATTGGTTAACGTTAGTAGTGTAGTTCGTATTATGCAAGAGCACTCTACCCTCTATCGGTGCTCCTCTCTTCCAGTGTGCCAAGGTACCCAGGTGTATGCAGGGAGAGGGTTAGGGAGAGTTGAGGAGGGTGGAGCAGGGTGCTGGAGGGGTGGAGGAGGGATGGGGTGGGTGGAGGCGGCTTGAGAAAAGTTAATGAGCATTGAGGTGGCTTGGGGAGGGTTGCAAGTTGAGGAGGGTCAAGAGGCTTGAGGAGGGTTGAGGAGGTACCTTTTGAGTGGAAGGACACGAGGCAGTCACAGAGCGGCCAATTCTCGACGGGCTCGTTCAGGATGACCTCCTCGTCAAAGATGACCACCGTGATGTACTTGAACTTGCAGAGGCGATCCAATATCTGGGTCATGGGCTTCGACTTGGACTTCTTGGCCATGGCACAGATGCCCACCACTATCTGACGCTCGGGCGGCTGCGGGGACAGGGGAGAATATCTTCATATTCATCTTCCTTCACACACCCGACTCCTCATCCACACATCCCACTCTTCCTTCACGCACCACACTCCTCCTTCATGCAGTTCACTCCTTCATCCACCCAGTGCCGGATTAAGCTAGTGCGGGGCCTGTAGCAAATGTTATAAAGGGCCCCTAAATATAAAACACACGTGAATATTAAAACACAAATGTTTAACTTGCATAGTAAAATAATTGTATTTTTTCATTTGCTATACAGCCAGATAATGCGACAAATCGCTAACCTTAAACAACCAGTCGTTCATAAAATTTGAAGGCAGTATTGTACTATAGTAATAGAGCAAGCGCAGAATCGCGGAGCTGGAATTGATAGCTTGAAAGCATTTGGCGCAAGGCCCTTGAAAGTGCGGGGCCCGTAGCATATGCTACTTTTTCTACTAGTATAATCCGGCAAGGCATCCACCTTACTCCTTTACACACCTCACTCCCCCTTGACAGACCTCACTCCTTCACACACTCCACTCCTCTCCTTCACACACCTCACTCCTTCACACACTCCACTCCTCTCCTTCACACACCTCACTCCTTCAACACGTAAATAAATAGGCAGGAGTAATAGCAGTGGTAATGTCGGTGGTTATGGTGGTAATGATGACTCAGTTTACCTTGGCATTGACAGTGGTTGGTGATGGTAATATTGATGGTGATAGGGGAGGTACAATGATGATGATGACAGTTGTGATGATAAGAGTTGTGATAATAATCATGATGATCATTAGGAGAATCATGGTAATGATTATGACGATGGAGATATTTGTGATGGGCAAAGTGGTGATGATAGCTGGTAGTAGTGGGTGGTGTTGATGATAATGGGTCTTGCTAGTTAAAATTATGATGTTAATGACAATTATGGTAATGGTGTTAAATATTACATGTTGACCATGACTGTGGTGATAACAGTTGTGATTATTTGTTGACTTAAAACTTTCGTGACTGCAGGAATTCATATTCTGGGTTCTTTCGGTAAAGTCACGTAAATATAAAATAAAATTAAATGAAATTGTTTGTTTGCAATGCCCCCCCCCATCTCTACCCCCTCTCTCCCCCTATCTCTACCCCCCTCTCTCTCCCCCCTTGGAGGCTTGCCCGCTCTTTTCTCTCCGCCTGATGAAGACCGCTTGTGTTGCGATCGAAACGTCGTGGTTTTATTACTTTTTTTTATTTCAATTATTTTAATTTTACTTTTTTTATTTTCTATCTACATGACTTTACCGAAAGAACCAAGAATAGTTGATGATGATGACTGTTGATGACTGGTGATTATGTTGATGATGATTGTGGTGATGACAGCTGTGATTATGTTGATGATGATTGTGGTGATGACAGCTGTGATTATGTTGATGATGATTGTTGTGATGACAATTGTGATTATGTTGACGATTGTGGTGATGACAATTGTGATTATGTTGATGATGATGATTCTGTTGATTACAATTTTGATTATGTTGATGATGATTTTGGTGATGACAGTTGTAATTATGTTGATGATGATTCTGGTGATGACAATTGTGATTATGTTGATTATGATTGTGGTGATGACAGTTGTGATTATGTTTATGATGATTATTGTGGTGATGACAATTGTGATTATGTTCATGATGATTGTGGTGATGACAGCTGTGATTATATTGATAATGATTGTGGTGACAGTTGTGATTATGTTGATGATGACGGTGATGACAATTGTGATTATTTTGATGATGACAGCTGTGATTATGTTGATGATGATGATTGTGTTGATGACAGTTGTGATTATGTTGATGATGATGACTGTTGTGATGACAGTTGTGATTATTTTTATGATGATGATTCTGGTGATGACAATTGTGATTATGTTGATGATGATTGTGGTGATGACAGCTGTGATTATGGTGATGATGACTGTGGTGATGACAATTGTGATTATGATACTCTGATGGTGCATTGTCTTTGAGTTGTGCGCCTTTTGGCGTCATCTGGTCCAACCCATGTGAGACTAGGCTCTAAGGAAAGCTGTCTCGGGTGTGGACCATTCAACTTCAAGGACAGTGCACATTATCAGAGTTATGTTCTTTGGTTTGTATTATGACTGCAGGTATTGCGGTCTATGCAAACATGACTCATTGTAAAAAGGTGTCAGTTTTGTTGCCAGATAGAAGGATAAAATAAAAAAATAACAATTATGTTGTGATGACAATTGTGATTATTTTGATGATGATGATTCTGGTGATGACAATTGTGATTATGTTGATGATGATTGTGGTGATGACAGCTGTGATTATGTTGATGATGATTGTGGTGATGACAGCTGTGATTATGTTGATGATGATGACTGCTGATGATAGCTGTGATTATGTTGATGACTGTGTTGATGACAATTGTGATTATGTTGATGATTGTTGTGATGACAGCTGTGATGATGTTGATGGTGATGACAGCTGTGATGATGATGATGATGATTGTGGTGATGACAGCTGTGATTATGTTGATGATGACAGCTGTGATGATGATTGTGGTGATGACAGCTGTGATTATGTTGATGATGATGACTGCTGTGATGATGATGATGATTGTGGTGATGACAGCTGTGAGTATGTTGATGATGACAGCTGTGATGATGATGGTGATGACAGCTGTGAGTATGTTGATGGTGATGACAGCTGTGATGATGATTGTGGTGATGACAGCTGTGATTATGTTGATGATGATGATTGTGGTGATGACAGCTGTGATTATGTTGATGATGATGACTGCTGTGATGATGATGATGATGCTGTTGACCCGTTGGGTGGACCTCCTCACCGACTCGTCCTCGTCGTCGTCGTCGTAGTACAGGTCACTGTCCTCGTTCCGGAAGCTGCCGTACTCCTCGTCGTCGTCGTCGTCGCCCACGAAGAAGCGCGCGCCCCCCTCGCTCTGCGACGAGGACCTCCGGCTCCTCTGGCTCCCCTCGCCGACCCCAGATCCCGCGGCATCCCTGCCAGCTGCCGCCTCCTTCACCTCCTCCGCCTCATCGCCAGGGGTCTCCACCCTCGTCTCAGGGGCGTCTTCACCCCGTGCGGGGTCGCTGTCCCCACGCTCCCCCGCGACCTCCTCGGCGTCCCCGTCGCAGCGCGGGGCGCCGGGAGACGCCGCCGCCGCCTCGGGTGGGGGGGCGAGCCCCCCTCGCCGCTCCTGCTCGCCGCCCGGGAGCCCCGGGGCCCCCTCGCGGGACATGAACCCCGGCCTCAGCGCATGCGGCGGGCCGGCCCAGGCACCTCCCTGCCTCCCTGCCTGCCTGTCGGGGGATCTCGTCGCTGCGGGTGGAGACGCGGAGGAAGACAGCCTCAGGCCCCCTCCGTCCCTCCAGATCCCCTCGGTGCCCTGGGTCCCCGCGGGGCCCCGGGCCTTACGCCGGCGCCGTCAAATTCACTGCAGTGAACCCCAGCGCGCATGCGCCGTGTGACCGTGACATCGCCCGCAGGTGGCGATGCAAAATCCGGGGCCGGTCACAAACCCCGTGCGCGGCCACACTGCGCATGCGCGCGCTCGCTCGCACCTTATATGCATCTGTATTGAATCTATTTTGTATGACAGCGAACCGATTGAAAAATAACCGGTTAGCGGTTTCTCACACATGCAGCACAGTATTGTGTGTATATATATACATGCCTGGAGCACTAAACATGGCACGTGTTTAACCGAGAGACGAAGGGAGCTGCCACAGTGGAGTGTGTGAATGTCAGCTGCACGCCGGAGTCGCAATGCAGAGGTCGTGGTTCGATTCGCTCTCCCGCCGGGCAGTCGAAGCCATGGGGAGAGTTCCTTAACCCGCACGCCTCTTCCACGCCCAGTAGAATGATGATGATGGTGGTGATGGTGCGGTGGGGTAAAGTGTGGGCACTCCGCCTCTTCCACACCAAGCAGAATGATGATGGTGATGATGGTGATGACGGTGGTGATGGTGCGGTGGGGTAAAGTGTGGGCACTCCGCCTCTTCCACACCAAGCAGAATGATGATGGTGATGACGGTGGTGATTGTGCGGTGGGGTAAAGTGTGGGCACTCCGCCCGCGACCCTCCGGGGCTCTCTCCAGGGGAGCCGCACGCGCCGTGCCGTGCGGTCGCCCGCCGCGCGTGACGCAATCGGCGACGCAATCATTCCGAGGCAATCCACAGCAAACGGTTACCGGTTTCTCACGTTTTGAACCCGTAACAATAACGGTTACCGGTTTCTGAACTACTTTTTTTTTTACCGATAACCGGTACCACGAACAGTTACCAGTTTCTCACTTTTTTAACCCGTAACAATAACGGTTACCGGTTTATGAACTACTTTTTTTTTACCGGTTACCGGTATTCAGGGTTGTTTTTAACAAGGCGCTGCCGTCAATGTCAAACAGCAGGGAGAGCGGCAGCAGCGGCATTGGTCACAGCCACCAGGGGCGGTGCTCGCCGGGAACCGCGCGAGGCGTTCGACCTTGGGGCGTCCCGAGCCCTGCGGGAGATGCCACCACCACCACTCCACCACCACCCCCACTCCACCACCACCACTCCACCACCACCACTCCCACTCCACCACCACCACCCCCACTCCACCACCACCACCCCCACTCCACCACCACCACCCCCACTCCACCACCACCCCCACTCCACCACCACCCCCACTCCACCACCACTCCACCACCACCCCCACTCCACCACCCCCATTCCACCACCACCACCCCACTCCACCACCACCACCACCCCCACTCCACCACCACCCCACTCCACCACCCCCACTCCACCACCACCACTCCACCACCACCCCCACTCCACCACCACCACTCCACCACCACCACCCCCACTCCACCCCTACAGCTCCCCGAGTGCTGTGGGTGGACGAGAAGACCCTAGAGCCCCGCTTTGCTGCCAGGGCACGGGGTCTCGGGGCTTCCCGCCGACCAAGTTCCGTACTGCGTCCTCGCCTCCCAGATTCACACGGAGCTTGAACAAGGTTTCACACGGATAGGCGCAATGACACGCATGGTCTAACACTGTGACTCACACTACTACACACACTGTGACTCACACTAACACACACAGGGTCTCACACTAACACACAGTGACTCACACTAACACAGAGTATCACACTAACACAGAATGACTCACACTAACACACAGTTATTCACACTAATACACACGGTCTAACACTTTCTAATTGCTATACTACACCGGATTTCACAAAGAATCCACGAACTTAATAGTCTCACACAACAGTGACTCACACAGCCTCACACGAACACACAGGGTATCACACTACTACACACAGAGTGACTCACACTAACACAGAGTGACTCACACTAACACAGTCTCACACTACTACACACAGTGACACACAGAGTGACACACAGAGTGACTCACACTAACACAGTCTCACACTAACACAGAGTGACTCACACTAACACACAGTCTCACACTAACACAGAGTGACTCACACAGACACTTACAGGCAGACACGCGGCTTGGGGTGGAGACAGAGGGGGGAGACGTGGCCCAGTGCGACCCGGAGGAAGAGGAGATGTCAGCGAGGGGCCCTGCGGAGGGAACCAGGCGACACCTCGGCCGCTCTCGCGAGGACCCCTGGAGGGGGGGCTTGCACCTTGCCCTCCCCCACCCGAGCCGCACGGTGACAAAGGTCGCTGTGGCCCAAGGGAGGAAGCCAGGGGCCCCAGGGGCTCCAGGGGCCCCCGGGGCCGCGGGGAGTGGCCCCCTGATCGGGATAAGCCCTCTGGCCACCAGTCGCTGTGAGCAGAGCGGGAGGGGGCTTCTTGGTCGCCGTGTCGCTCGGATGCGGCTCCCACCAACACCGCTCTCGCCATCATCCTAGTTACCGAGGTCATCCCCGTCGCCATCAGGATCTTGCCCCTGAAACTGAGGTTTTGGTTGCGCTTTGGGAACCATGATGATAATAAAAACAATCATTGACTCCTGGATGAAGGCCTGCAATCGCAGTGTCTGCTCGACTTCACCAGGCTGTGCAATGCGGCTTGTGGTTTGGGAGCACGCACGTGTCGTATCATGGTGGATGGTGCTGCCATGCCTTCCTGTTGCTCGCCGTGTTGCATCGCAGCCGTTCAGATCCCATCCGCGACTGATGTTAGCCGTGGCCGGGAAACGAAACTCTGGATCACAGGATTCATAGCGGAGTGCGCAAACCACTCTGCCACTGCTCTCCGCCAATTAATCACAGATCACCACAATTCCTCGCCCTGTACCGCGTTCAGTCTCTGCTTGTGCGATTTTATTTCACTACGAGTCATATTTGTGCAATGTTTTAGAGTTATTCTGTCATGAAGTTGTTGTTGTTGGTCGTCTATTTGCTTCATGACAGCACTGTTTGTTTGTTGTATTGCTTTGTAATTTTTGTGACCGAGGTCTCTCTTGAGATTGACACTATCCTGGTGCCTTGAGGTCTCACCACTTGGTTACTACACAGAAAACCATTGGATGTGAACCCACGTGGGATCTTCATAGCAGCAGCAGCAGCGACGTGGAGCATCCAGGCGGTGGCGCCGAGCTCACGTGAGATGATCCCAGCGTTGTTGACGACGGGTAGTTTTCAATTCACCTTTTTAGTCAGATAAGCGGCGTTTAACTGATAGGACGGATTCAAATGTATACGCCGTTTTACCAAACGGTATCTAGCTCACAAACAGGATAACATAATGCATGCAAACGTCGTTTATATATCATCTTACTTTTGCATATGGGGTGTAGTGATGATGCGCGCACTGCATCCTATGGAACGCAGCGACCGGGTTCAATTCCCAGCCACGGCGAACATCAGGGGCGGGTGATAACCGAATGGGTCCTGGCCTCCCCTCGCCGGCCCCTTCCTCCAACCCGCACTGGCCAGCGTGGACAACTCGTCAAATCAACCAGTGACCGACACGGCTCTCATCCAGCACTAGCTTGTACAGGGTTGTAAAGTCATCTGAATTTAGGACCATGTGCTGCACGCGGCTGCCTGTGACCGACTCCCGAGGCGATGGCTTCTCCCACGCGTGGGCTTTCTCTGGGCGCTCCAGTTCCCTCCCACGTCTATAAACACTCGTGAATTGGCCGAAAACATCTTGATATATTGAGGACCGCAGAGCTTGGTAAATTGGCACAGACTCTCCACCTGGTTGCTGCTGCCATCCAATTATCGTCTGTGGATCGTCGGTGATTGTGAAAGAAGTACATTTGCATGAAAGACGCCACCATCGATAAAACTAGTCTCATTGTTTAATCTAATCTCAGTTGTAACGCCACGTGCACGACGACCGCAGCGGCCACAAGAGTCGATGTTGGGTTTGGAGTGGAAAGTTACTCAACTTACTTGGATAAATGTCGACTCGAATAAACCGAGATATCTCCTACTTCTTAATAACACCCCCGTGTGCGATAGGAGACGCACATATACACACACGTGTACACAATACACACACGTGTACACAATCGCCACGAAGTAGCAGTGATATCACCACAGCGCCTGTGCCAGGCCAGGTGCACCGAGGTCACGTGAAGTATCAAAAGCTCGCCGACAGGTCATGGAACAGACCTACGTGCTAATTTTTTGTCGGGGTGATGGTAAGGCTCCATCTCTTAGGGCAGACTCCAGGTTCAGCAGTCCCATCTCCAACTCTAATAGTGAGCAACAATTACCAGCTCATCGACATACGTAACATTATTGACCAATAGGCAGCCATTCCCTGACCACATCATTCAACCTTCCACTGTATATGTACCAAATTGAAATTCCTTTGGTATAGCCATGGAAATCTTCTAGAACTGCGTGGTAGATGTTAAATATTGTAGGGGCCAGAGGACATACATGTCACACCACAAGGTGAACAGAAAATTCCTGCGACTTCCAGCCGTATACACACACACACCCACGTGCTCACACACACGTGCTCACACCCAAAAGTAGCACACGTCACTGGGAAGTGTACACCGCGACAAGAGACCACACGAATTCAGGGCCAGACCGCAGCTCGCTTTAATTTAAACGTGTTAAAATTCAGTTTATAAATTATATGTACACGTTTGTTTTGCTTTATACATCCACTGCCTGTACAATTAAACTCTACATGCCATACACACCACACTTTGCTTTTAGACCTTTGTAAATATAGAGAATCTCTCGACAAATCTTGCATGTTCATCTCGTTACGGCTCATGCCACATTCAGAGCGTTTTGTCACACAGAGCTAAAGTGCGAGTGGGGGGGGCGGCAGTCCTGGCCGCCCAACATGGCCCGTGGCCCCGGGGGCTCGCCGTCCTTGGGCTGTGGCCGGAGCCACAGCCCCGGGGTCTGTTCGGGATGGCGCCACGGATCCTGGCGACGGCCCCCGGTGGCTGCTCTGGGCCGGCTACACGAGGGCCTGGAACCGCAGCCGTGCTCGGCCGCTCGGGGGGACGGTGCGCAGCAGGTGCGGGGCGGAGCAGGCCAGGTTGGCCACCGCAGGGTCTGCGGCAGAGCTCGACGATTCCTGCGGCGGCCTAGAAGGCCCCGAAAACTCCCGCTTCTCCAACTGTCCCCGTCGTTCACACCACGAGACACAGCAGCAACAGCAGCAGTGCGGCAAGCGGCCTTCTCCCCACGTGTACCCCGGGACCTGCCCCGTTACCGGGCGAAGGCCCCAAACCCTCCGACTCCGCACTCCTGCGCTCGCTATTCCTGCGCAGCACGTGGGCCCTCTCGGAGGCCTGCAGCATGGCCTGCGCGTCCTCCAGGGCCCCCGCGGCGGCGCGCGTGAAGTTGACGTCACCCGTGCTCACGAGGTCGAAGACGCAGGCGTGGAAGTAGAAGTCCCGCACGGGCAGCACGCGCTCGCACTCCGCCTCGGCCTCCGCGCGGCCCAGGGAGGAGGGGAGGGCAGCCACGGGCCCCTCCGCCGAGGGCCCCGGCGGGGAAGCCCCCTCGTCCACGTCGGCCACGATGCGCTCGGCGCGGGGGCAGCCGTCCTGGCAGAGCTGCAGGCCGGGGCCGTCGTCGGCCCCCGCGGCGGCCGCCCCCCCCGCGACCGCCGGCGCCCCCTGCTCCGTGCGGTTGCAGCAGCAGCGCCTCGGGCATGCGGATGGCGAAGCCGAGGGCGCGGCCCACGCGGCGGATCACCACGGTGGTGGCCAGGTAGCGCGCCTGGATCTCCACGTGCGCGCCCGCCTCCCGCTCCACCACGCGCAGGCTCTCTCCTCCGCCCCCGCGCTCGCGGCCGGGCACCGAACGCGAGCCGTCCACGAAGGCCGCGGGCAGCGAGCCCGCCTCGGCCTGGTACTCCTTCTGCTCGGCGCAGTCCTTGAGGCTGCGGAAGATCACGGTGATCTGCGGAGAGAGGAGATCGGGAAGCATGAGCCATTGTTGTGCAACCAGGCCCCGCGTGAAGCAGAGGGCCTTCTCCTCTGGCGATTCTCTAACGCACGGCCGCCTGGGTTCAGGTTGGGATTGGAGTCAGGGGGCAAACTCTGCCTCTTTTATAGGCAAGGAGATGCAACCAAGTCAAGAGCTCCCTTCGGACCTCACCAACATGGCCAGGGGTCACTGCTCCCCCACCATCTCCACCCTCCCCCTCCCTCCCACATGTTGGGAAAGCGCCAAAGCGAGGAGGTGGGAGGGGAGAGCTGGGGGATTGAGGATGGCGCCCGACTGCTTATCACGCTGTGTGCACGTGCCGGCTCCTTGTCCCTGGCTCGGCCACCGCAGACCCAAAGCCCCCTGGCGTGTGCATTCGTGGCTGTGTGCGTGCGTGGCTGTGTGCGTGCGTGGCTGTGTGCGTGCGTGGCTGTGTGCCGTGCGTGGCTGTGTGCGTGCGTGGCTGTGTGCGTGCGTGGCTGTGGGATGGCCTTGTGAAGTGCCAAGTCGCGTGCAATCACAGCTGATTGCACGCGCCGGCCCGGCCCAATCAAATCTCACACGCGACCTTTGGAAGGACTCGGGCGCGGGTTAATTGGCTCTTGTCACCCACGCGCGTGACTCGGGCTGTATAATTATAGAGATAGAGCGCGCGTGTGTATATGTGTGTGTATGTGTGCGTGTGCACATACTGATGTGTGTACGTGTGCGCGCACGTACGCGGAACGCGCGTGGACCCACCACCTCGCTGGGCACAGGCAGCAGAAATGTCTGACATTACCCAGCGACACCAGACACTGTTTACGAGAGGCCCTTTTTAAAAAATGTAAAAATAACACCTGAGCCATTCCGCTCGCTAAACAGCCGCGGGTGAGGGGTGGCCTGGGGGTCAGGGGTCCCAGTGCCCCCCCCCCTCCATGAGCAAGGGACATTTTGAGCAGTGGGAGTGGCGAATGAACAAGCGCACTTCGTGAATCAGCTCCAGCACCGCTGTAGTCTTGACACAAACCCAACAACACACTCACACACAGACCCGTAGTCTCAACCCCGTAGGAATCACACAGACCCGTAGTCTCAACCCCGTAGGAATCACACAGACCCGTAGTCTCAACCCCGTAGGAATCACACAGACCCGTAGTCTCAACCCCGTAGGAATCACACAGACCCGTAGTCTCAACCCCGTAGGAATCACACAGACCCACAGACTCAAACCCGTAGGAATCACACAGACCCACAGACTCAAACCCGTAGGAATCACACAGACCCATAGACTCAAACCCGTAGGAATCACACAGACCCACAGACTCAAACCTGTATGAATCACACAGACCCACAGACTCAAACCTGTATGAATCACACAGACCCACTCACACACAGACCCGTCGTCTCAACCCCGTAGGAATCACACAGACCCACAGACCCACACTCACACCCGTAGTCTCAACCCAGTAGGAATCACACAGACCCACAGACTCACACTCACACACAGACCCGTCGTGTCAACCCCGTAGGAATCACACAGACCCACAGACTCACACTCACACAGACCCGTAGTCTCAACCCCGTAGGAATCACACAGACCCACTCACACACAGACCCGTAGTCTCAAACTCGTAGGAATCACACAGACCCACAGACTCACACTCACACAGACCCGTCGTATCAACCCCGTAGGAATCACACAGACCCACTCACACACAGACCCGTAGTCTCAAACTCGTAGGAATCACACAGACCCACTCAAACACAGACCCGTGGAATCACACAGACCCACTCAAACACAGACCCGTAGTCTCAAACTCGTAGGAATCACACAGACCCACAGACTCACACTCACACCCGTAGTCTCAACCCCGTAGGAATCACACAGACCCACTCACACACAGACCCGACGTCTCAACCCCGTAGGAATCACATAGACCCACACTCACACCCGTAGTCTCAACCCAGTAGGAATCACACAGACCCACAGACTCACACTCACACAGACCCGTAGTCTCAACCCCGTGGGAATCACACAGACCCACAGACTCACTCACACACAGACCCGTAGTCTCAACCCCGTAGGAATCACACAGACCCACAGACTCACACTCACACACAGACCCGTCGTCTCAAACTCGTAGGAATTGCAGACCCAGACTAAAAAGCACCGAAAACACCGTCATGTGAAAAGCCAACGTTCCGAGCAGCGGCCATCTCCTCGTCAAAATAACGAAGGCAGTGGAATCCCTCCAGCCAGCAGGGGGGGTAGGGGGTGACCGACGTCAGGGCGGTGTTGACATCTTGGCGGCACGTTCGTTTATTCCGCTCGATTTATCTTTGGTTATTCTTTACACCGTTCCGTAAAGAGTTTCACAGTCACCACCACCATTATTATTTTCATCGTCCCCTCCGTCTGTTCCATTACCCATCTCGGTTCATTAGCGCCATCCCTACCGAGCAAAACCAATCGGCACCACCACCACGCCGGCTCCCGTAAACCCTCGTCCACGAGAACAGCGAGTGGATGACACCGGTTACGGACGCGATGATGATGGTGGCGGTGATTGTGTGACGGCTGCAATGCAGACGATGGTGGTGGTAAATAAAGAGCAGTCCGTCAAGGGACTCGTTCTGTTTCATCTTGGACTTTTGGCCAAACATCCCAAGCAGAACCCTAATCCTCAAGGGCACATTACACGTTAAAGACATCAAATCATTACAATGGTTAATGCTTAACCCTAACAACTGGCACTACACGCAAATGTACACAAACACGAGATTCGCAGACAGTATCTCTCGGATCCAGTCCAGAAACACACCACGGGGTTCACACCTTGAGATTCCTGCTCGAACAAGTAATAGGACCACGCACAACGACAAGGGTGCCCCCCTCCCCCCCCGCAAGCCAGTGATGAAAATTCGACATTCTCATGGTGGGGGTCAGGCTATCCATGGGACACTTGTTGATGAATACAAATTATTTTCTTCAAATGGAGGGTGGCCGTCTGAAACTTCGGAACTCCCTACCCCCTTCTTTAAGGCACGGCTGTAATGATTCACCCGTGCAATGGCTGTGGAAGGGGGGCCGCCGGCGCGATTTAAAGTGCTGCGCGTAGCGAGGAGGAGCATGCCGACAGCTGGTGGGCCGCGCGCCCGTGCTGAGCGGGGTTGGAGCCCCGGCGGGCGCCCCAGGGCCAAACGCCGCAACTTGAGAGACTACGGGGGGGGGGTACCGGGGACCGTCGGCATTTCACGAGAGGTCACGGAGTGACGCAGGAGGGGGGCCGCGGCGAGGCCTCGACCCCAGTCTCCCACATCCTCGGATTCTAGCAGACCCTGACCTTCAGGGACCAATGGCCTTCAAAAGAGTGTCCACCGAGTAACACGGGCCCCAGTTCTCTCGGGACCCCAGCTTCTGGGATGATCTGCCTGGCCAGGTCTGCGAGGTGCCGGCCATCAGGGACCCGTCACCGAGTGGTCCCTGGCCCCTGTGGGCTTCTGGATTCCGAGGACTACGGTGACCAGTTGCTCAAAGCACTTGCAGTGAAACTAGAGATGGATATTGTCGAGTTCTGCGTCTTTCCTTTGGCCGTTTGACGTTTTGGAGCCTTGGGCCCTGTGTTCAGCAACGGTGCCAAAACATTTTTGCAAATTTAGGTTAGTAGGAATCACCACTCCACATGTGCTATGGATCCTGGCAAGGTGGTTTCCCATCACTCATCTCCCATGATGGAAGCTCCACATTCCTCTGGCAGGGGTCAGTCTCTCTAAAGAAGCACGACTGTTTATTTGTCCACTAAGTGGTAGTAATTTTATTGACCCCCGAGGGATGATGGGCTGCGTCAACTACCCAACGGGATGCGAACTCGCAGGCTTCAGATTAGACACACGCGCACAGCTGCTTATGCATCCTGTACTATATATAACAAAAACAAAGATCCCCGTATATCATTACCAGACTGTTGGGGCAAATGCTTTGCATTTTATACACCCTATATATACTGTATACCATGTACAGAACAAAGACAAAGATCCCCCGTATAGCCATAACACTGTTGGGGCAAGTGCTATTCGCGAGCACCTATGAAGGCCGGCATGGCACACGAGGGGGTGGGGGCCAATACCACGCCCGGCCGCCTTTGTCTCCCCAATGCTGATATTTTCACACCGCACCAAACATTATTTTTAAGGCCGAGTTGACCTAGAAGACGCCCCAGGACTCGTTCAGATATACGTCACCGAGTGACCGCACCATCACCACCATCAGAGCCACCCTGATGGAGGATTACACACGCGCACTGTATTTGCACGTGTGCTTGTACAGTATCTAGTGCACGTTTGCAGTGTATTTCAGTACCGTACATAATTAAGTTGTGCAATCCATGCGCGTGTACGTGTACTGCATTATGTAGACGCCACCGCGCCGTGTACACGCATGTAAACCCCGATCGTACACAACACGTACACAGTTTACGTGCGACACATCCAGTAGCTTTGCGCAAAAACAATGCAACTGCTACAATGTACACTCTGCACACCCCAGGGCGAGTGACTTGCTGCAACACTGCCGTGTACACACACACGTGTGTGTGTGTACACGTGTGTGTGTGTGTACACGTGTGTGTGTACACGTGTGTGTACACGTGTGTGTGTAAACGTGTGTGTGTGCAGTGAAATCAACTCGGTTCTTCACGCAACTTGGGTTGCTACGCCACCGAATCGTTTACACGCGGACGTCTGTGCAACCGGTTGCTCCAAACGGGGCACGGAGTTTGCTTTAACCAAATCCAACGATTCCGACATCACACACAGAGCAGCCTTGCCGGCGTCTGTCTGCCGTGGCTCGGGTTTCACACTTCCCGGTGCTCATCAGCGAGACGCAGCGCGTTGCCGCCTGCACACCGTCACCCCCCCAGTCAACACAGCATGCCCAGGTGTTGTTGGCCTTTACACAAGTACTGCTTCTCACAACACAACGGGCTACACACACGCGGGGCCCAGCATGGAGCGCACCACTGTCAACGCAGTGCAAGTGCGGCCAACACAGCCGTGGTGTGTGTAGAGCGGCGTGCACACTGTTGTACACACGCGGGGCCATGTGCATGACACGCGCGTGGCGGCGTCGTGCACAGCGTGCACAGATACCCCCCGTGCAGCCTTGGGGCAGGCTGCTGTGAGTCCAAGTGGAGTCGACTGGTGCAGTGAGTGCTCGGTTCAGATCATCGTCCTCGCCGCGTTGTTTGGGGCGACACCAGGGGGCGAGGTTCGTGCGAGGTGCTCACGACGACACTCGACTCATGGTTCACAGACTCCTTCATCATCACGGGCGCAGTCACTGGGCACAGCGCAGGGAATGTGGCCACCACTCTGGGTTTGGTGCAGGCACTCGCACACACACTTGCACAACCCCCCTACAGCTGAACCTACCACCAACCCGCTAACCCTCACCTCAACCCGGCTCTCCATTCCTTGCTAGAACATCGACTCACCTCTAGCTAACACCAACCGCAGCGCAATGTCAACTTGACCCAAGTTATGAGCGTGCAGCGAGTACCCCCCCCCCCCAGACTCGACATTGAATCCGAACCACTTCGCCCACATCCAGTGACACACTGAACACCACTCTCGAATCTTATCGCTACGACCAAGAGCTCAACAACGTCGCCTCGTCACCGCCGGCTCAAGTCCCGACCCCATCCCTTGTGGGATCGCGCTGCTGCTGCCGCCGCTGTCACCATCCCAGAATCCCTCCCAGATCCGCAAGGACGCCGCTGGCGAGCAGAGTGGAGAACAACGCGGCCGTCCAGAGTGAACCCCTCGTCTGAGACCCAAACATCACCGCACCACCTCCTGGCTTTGACATTCCTGCTCGTCTAAGACACCCGTGGAACCTTCAACCGCATGCGAACACCAACAGGCCGATGTGCACATCGTCATGAATGTGACATTGAAGACATGGCCACAGTCGGGCGAGTGTGTCCATGCCACCAACACGATCCACAGCACTGTACACCACTGTAGCCTGCGCCCCTGCTATGAAGGGGGAACAGCAGCAGATCGACACCAACTCTCTCTCTCTGCTGACGCGCTCCCTGACCCGGACTGCCACACACGCAGAGATGTTACTCTCCACGATAGCGGACCGTGACCTCGACTCGAGATCTACCCCCAACTCTTCTCCTACCCCCCCCCAATCACAGCGCGTCGCTGCTGCTACATCCACGACTGCTCGTTGCGCGGTGCCAGCGTGGGACTGGGTCACAGGACAACGGAGCCGAGGCCTGGAGGACAACTTCTGCAGGGCAGGGCCACCTCCTCCCGCTCGGGCCGCGTGTGGTGGTGGTGGTGGTGGTAGTGGTGGTAGTGGTGGTGGTAGTGGTGGTGGTAGTGGTGGTGGTGGTGCCACGTGGGTCCAGCACAAGCGGCTCACCTTGCTGAGGACTGTGGCGCTGGAGCCGGGCCCCGCGGGAGCGTGCGTGGCCTGCACCACCAGGGCCCTGGTGTCCACCAGGGGCCAGGCCCCCCGGGCGCGGCACGTGTGCGTCTCGTCCCTGAAGGTGCGCACGTGGGGGTCGCCGAACACGGCGCAGTGCACGGCCCCTCGGGCCCCGGTCACATCCTCGCGGGGACCCGACGACGACCCTCCTCCCCCCCCTCCTCGCCTGCCGCCCGTCGAAGCCACCGGTCCTTGTTGCCCTTCCTGCTGCTGCTGCTGATGTTGATATTGATGCTGCTGCTGCTGCTGGTGGTGGTGCTGGGAGAGGCCGCAGGGCGCCGGGACCCGCTGCTCGACTCCGTGCTCCGGCCGCTGGCCCTGGGGGCCCCTGACGCGGCTGCCGGGCGTCGGCCCGTCCCTGGCGCAGCCGTGCTGGGCCATGAGGTCGGAGATGCCGTGGACGGCCGAGTGGAAGGCCAGGTCCCCCCTGCAGGCCGCGGCCGTCTGCCGCGTGCACTGCGCGTAGGCCCGCAGCGCGGCGCACAGCCGGGCCCGCTCCGCCGGGACCCCGGGGCCCGCGGGGCCCGCGGGGCCGGATGAGGCGGACACGAACTCGGAGTTACACTTGAGGATGCGGCACTGCGACGAGACTGAGGGAGGGGGGCGAGGGGGTGAGACAGGAGCGAGGGGGTGAGAGGGATCCAGCGGTCACAGTTCCACGGGGGGGTTCGGACCGGGGGATTGGGAGGGAGCCGAGCGGGGCCCATTGGGGGAGTCGACACGAGGAGAGAGATGGTTCGGGTGTCATGGAGGGAGTCTGTGGCCGAGTCTGTGTGAGAGTGCAGTGGAGTGATGGAGAGCGCAGGGAGAGTCGGGCAGAGCGGCTGTGCTTGTGAGAACGCGAGGGGAGAGTAGGAAGGGAGAGTCGTGACCAGGGGAGTGTTGGAGAGTCGTCGACAATGTTCAAGTGTAGGAAGGGGTGGTGTGGAGAGTATTCAGTGAAGGCAGCCAGCCAGAGAGAGAAGTGCAACACGCGGGGAGAGGGGGCAGTGGACAGAGGGGAGTGTGTGGGGAGTGTGGAGAGAGTGTGTGGGGAGCGCAGTGAAGAGAGGGGAGAGTGGGGGAGTGTGGGGGAAGTGTGTGTGGGGTGTGTGTGGAGTGTGTGGAGTGTGGGGGGAGTGTGTGTGGAGTGTGTGTGGAGTGTGTGTGGGGAGTGTGGGGAGTGTGGGTAGAGAGTGTGGGGAGAGTGTGTGTGGAGTGTGTGTGGAGTGTGTGGAAAGTGTGTGGGGAGTGTGTGTGGGGAGTGTGTGTGGGGAGTGTGTGTGGGGAGTGTGGGGAGTGTGTGTGGGGAGTGTGTGGGGAGTGTGTGGGGAGTGTGTGTGGGGAGTGTGTGTGGAGTGTGTGTGCGGAGTGTGGGGAGTGTGGGTAGAGAATGTGGGGAGAGTGTGTGGGGAGTGTGTGTGGAGTGTGTGTGGAGTGTGTGGGGAGTGTGGGGAGTGTGTGTGGGGAGTGTGGGGGGAGTGTGTGGGGAGTGTGTGGAGTGTGTGTGGAGGGAGTGTGGGGAGTGTGTGGGGAGTGTGTGTGGGGAGTGTGTGTGGGGAGTGTGTGTGGGGAGTGTGTGTGGGGAGTGTGTGTGGGGAGTGTGGGGAGTGTGTGTGGAGTGTGTGGGGAGTGTGTGTGGCGTGTGTGTGGAGTGTGTGGGGAGTGTGTGGGGAGTGTGTGGGGAGTGTGTGGGGAGTGTGTGTGGAGTGTTTGGGGAGTGTGGGGAGTGTGGGTGGGGAGTGTGGGTGGGGAGTGTGGGTGGAGTGTGTGGAGTGTGTGTGGGGAGTGTGTGTGGGGAGTGTGTGGAGTGTGTGTGGGGAGTGTATGGAGTGTGTGGAGTGTGTGTGGGGAGTGTGGGGAGTGTGTGGAGTGTGTGTGGGGAGTGTGGGTAGAGAGTGTGGGTAGAGAGTGTGGGGAAAGTGTGTGGGGAGTGTGTGTGGAGTGTGTGTGGAGTGTGTGGAGTGTGTGTGGGGAGTGTGTGGGGAGTGAGTGGGGAGTGTGTGGGGAGTGTGTGGGGAGTGTGTGGGGAGTGAGTGGGGAGTGTAGGGGGAGTGTGTGGGGAGTGTGTGGGGAGTGTGTGGAGAGTGTGTGGGGAGTCTGGGGGGAGTGTGGGGGGAGTGTGTGTGGAGTGTGTGGGGAGTGTGTGGGGAGTGTGGAGAGTGTGTGGGGAGTGTGTGGGGAGTGTGTGGGGAGTGAGTGGGGAGTGTGGGGGGAGTGTGTGGGGAGTGTGTGGGGAGTGTGTGGAGAGTGTGTGGGGAGTGTGGGGGGAGTGTAGGGGGAGTGTGTGTGGAGTGTGTGGAGAGTGTGTGGGGAGTGTGGGGAGTGTGTGGGGAGTGGGGGGGGGGAGTGTGTGTGGAGTGTGGGGAGAGTGTGTGGAGTGTGGGGGGAGTGTGTGGAGTGTGGGGGGAGTGTGTGGAGTGTGGGGGGAGTGTGGGGAGAGTGTGTGTGGAGTGTTTGGAGTGTGTGGGGAGTGTGGGTCGAGTCGTACCTGGGCGCGAGAGCGCGGCGACGAGGCACAGGATGAGGATGGGGGGTGCGAGGCGCGGGCAGGCGCGGATCCCCATGCCCGTCCATGCAGCCCGGCCCGGGGGGGCCGCGGGCACGCCTCGGGACCAGCGGGGAGCCCGCGGGGGAGACAGCGGGGACAGCGGGGAGACAGCGGAGACAGCGGGGAGAGACGGCGTTGGGGAGAGATGGTGGCTGGGGGAGAGATGGCGTTGGGGAGAGATGGTGGCTGGGGGAGCGAGCGAGCGAGGAGAGCGAGGCACTCCGCTCGGCGTAGCTCCGTGGACTGAGGGCGGGACGGAGTCACAGAGAGAGGAGGAGCCCCCCCCTCCCTCTCTCTCTATAGCCTCTCTCCCTCTCCACTCCCCACTCTCCCTCCCTCTCCCCTCCCACTCTCCCTCGACCCCAGCACCCGTCTCTATCACCCCTCCCCCGCTCTCACACCGCTCCCCTCACTCACCCTTTGTCTCCCTCCTCCCCAGCTCCCAATTCTCACAACTCTCCCATTCCCCTCCTCGTCCCTCCCATCGCTCTCTCCCCCTTCTTCACTTCCCTCCGTCTGCGCTCTCCCAATCCCCCACCACCACTCGTCCATCTCAGCGCCGCGAACTCAAACAATCGTCCCTTCCCGGGTCGATACAATCAGCACCACCTTTCTGGGACGTTAGCACTGGTTGACGTGTGGACAGACTGGCTCCCGTCATGTGAATGTATAGGGAGCGTGTATCATGTGCACCGTCTGTGCATGTGTGTGGCGTGTGTGTGGAGTGTGTATGAGTGTGAAGTATGTGTGTGTTTGAGAGTGTGCATTTGGAGTGTTTGGAGTGGAGTGTGTGTGTTTGGAGTATGTATGAGTCTGTGTGTGTGGAGTGTTTATGAGTCTGTGTGTGTGTATGAGTCTGTGTGTATTTGTATGTATGAGTATGTGTGTGTATGAGTCTGTGTGTATGAGTCTGTGTGTATGAATCTGTGGGTGTGTATGAGTCTGTGTGTATGAGTCTGTGTGTATGAATCTGTGGGTGTGTATGAGTCTGTGTGTGTATGAGTTTGTGTGTATGAGTCTGTGTGTGTGTGTATGAGTCTGTGTGTGTGTATGAGTTTGTGTGTGTGTATGTGTGTGTGTATGAGTCTGTGTGTGTGTATGAGTCTGTGTGTATGAGTCTGTGTGTATGAGTCTGTGTGTGTATGAGTCTGTGTGTGTATGAGTCTGTGTGTGTGTATGTGTGTGTGTGTATGAGTCTGTGTGTGTGTATGAGTCTGTGTGTATGAGTCTGTGTGTGTATGAGTCTGTGTGTATGAGTCTGTGTGTGTATGAGTCTGTGTGTATGTGTGTGAGTATGAGTCTGTGTGTGTGTATGTGTGTGTGTGAGTATGAGCGGCTGTCACAAGCAGTGGGGGGATTGAGCGCGGGGGCCGTGCCCCCCCTCCCCCCCCGGAGTGTGCGAGTGACGCGGCATCACGTGTGAGCGTGACCCCCACGCAGGGAGGGAGGGTGGTGGAGGAGGAGGAGGAGTTGGTGTGTGTGTGGATGTGTGATAGATACAGAGAGTGTGCGATGGTGAGTTGGGGGCTATGTGATGGGGGGAGGGGTGTGTGATGGTGGGATGTATGATGGTGTGGGGGGGGGTATGTGATGTATGCACGATGGTGTGTGGTGGTGGTGGTGGGGAGGGTTCACGGTTTCCCAAACCCGCCATTGAGTCTCACTCCACAGGAGCCCCCGGCGATCAGAGCGAGCCGACCCCCAATCAGCTGCTCGCTCGCTCATCAGCATCCAACATTTAGCTTCATTGGCAAAGCAGATGCCTCCCCCGCGAGGCGGCAGACCCCCCGTGCGGCACCAACCACCCGCCACCCACGTGACCCACCACAGGACAGGTGTCTGCATCAGCTGTCGGTGCCACCCCTTGACTGTGCACCAATTAGCGCGCTCACTCTGTACCCTCGCTGCCAGCCGCCGCCCTCCCAGGGAATCGCGGGGGGGGGGGGGTCGCGAGGATCAACGGGACGGTTCAATCCAGAGTTGTGCTTTTATCGAACCGATGAATGAATGTAATGACGTGTGGCTGATGGGATGAGTTAGACAACTACTTGTGTGTTTGTATATGTGGAGGGACAGGTGTGCTCGTTTTGTTCCGAAGCTTCTCCGTCCAGGCTGCCGCTGTGCCACTCCCGCCCGCAGCGATCCACTCTGGACCCCGACATCTGCACTCGGTCCATCCTGACTCTAGCAGCCCCTTGCCTGGGGCAAGTCCAGGGAAGCGTCGTCACTCGTCGCCTCCCCCCCCCAGCTCCCCGCACCTCTCCCTGCACGACACGGCGTGTCACAGGCTTGCTTGAGTTCCCTCTGCATCCCGGTTATGTGGATATACATTCACCCTGCTACATACAAACAGGCAGGTACTCGCTCGATATGCACACAGCTGATGGCTCTAGCACAGCCCATGGTACACCTCCACCATGGATCACGATCACCACCACCACCCCCCACGTGATCAGCACCACCACCACCCACGTGATCAGCACCACTACCACCCACGTGATTAGCACCACCACCAGCACCCACGTGATCAGCACCACCACCACCCACGTGATTAGCACCACCACCAGCACCCACGTGATCAGCACCACCACCACCCACGTGATTAGCACCACCACCAGCACCCACGTGATCAGCACCACCACCACCACCCACGTGATCAGCACCACCACCACCCACGTGATTAGCACCACCACCAGCACCCACGTGATCAGCACCACCCCCCACGTGATCAGCACCACCACCACCCCCCACGTGATCAGCAGCACCCCCACACGCCGTCGCTCCCCGCTGTGGCACCAGGAGGGGATCGTGGCTTTGTGTGCGAGTGATCTGCATGTGAAAGGTGTCGGAGCACAGCGCGCTAATCGCTACACTACCACTCCCCACCCTCACACACTCTCACACACACTCTCTCACACACACTCTCACACACACACACTCACACACACACACATACACCCACACACACTCTCACACACACTCTCTCACACACACATACCCACACACATACCCACAACAACCGCCATTCGCCACTAAGTGGCGGTGACGTCACCACGACGCTTGTGCCAGGCCATGTGCACCCTGAGGCCACGTGAAGTGTCGAACGCCCGCTGGCAGGAGGTCACGGGGCAGACCCAGGTGCCACGGGTCGACTGACCGAGATGACCGAGATGACTGGCTGATGCACCACCTGTGCCCCCTACTGTGCCAACTTGCTGTGCTTTAGCCACCCGGCGCTCCGCTCGTTGTTGTGAGCGTCGCTCCTCCGCCCTCCGTTGTTGTTGGAGGGCGACTGCCTCCAACTGCCCAGTAGCGTCCTTCACGAGCCTCCTCCACTGAGGCCGATCTTGACACCGCTGGTACCAGTCATCGGCAAGTCCACTCAGCTCCACGTCCTCCTGTACCACATCACTCCATCTCTTCTCTAGCCCGTGCCGCGCCCGTTTAGCCCCCTCGATCCGGCCGAACAAAAGCTGTTTAGGCATGCGGTGGCTGGGCATGCGGGCTACATGACCCAGCCAACGCAGCCTTGCCTGCCGGAGGAGCTCACTGATGGGACTTTGCCCAGATCTTTCAAGGACTTGTGAGCTCCTCACACAATCCAGCCTGGTTAAACCCAGGATGGATCGTAGGCAGGCCAGCCTAAATGTTTCCAACCGGCGAAGATGCTCCACTAGGGGGGTCCACGTTTCGCAAGCGTAGAGAAGGGAGGGAATGACCGTGGCCGAGAAGACCTGAAGCTTCGTGCGGAGCGACAGACCAGGTAGCTTCCACACAGCGTTACGCAACCGATGAAAAGATATTGCCGCTCGACTGATTCGGAGTGAGACCTCTGCTGATAAACTGGAGCCGGTCATAAGCACACTGCCCAGGTATGGGAAACTCTCCACTCTCTCCACAACTGCCCCATCACCGATTGGGAGTTGTGGGGGTGGAGTGCCCGATGGTACAAAATACCCAGGCAGGTGCTTAGTTTTGGTGGGGCTGATGGTAAGGCCCCACCTCTTAGTGGCACGCTCCAGTCTCAGCAGCAGCGTCTCCAACTCCTCTTCTGAATGAGCAGCTGTTACCAAATCATCGGCATACATAACGTGGTTGACCAATAGGGAGCCATCCCTTGATCGCACCCGGGCGTCGATCAGCCTCCCATTATATCTGTACCAAATGGTAATTCCCCCGGTACAGCTATTGAAGGCTTCACGAACTACGCAGTCGAAATAGATGTTAAATAATGTGGGAGCCAGAGGACATCCCTGTCGCACCCCAAGGTGTACAGGGAAAGGCTCCGACTCCCGGCCACGTAGTTTTACCCGGGCCCGCTCACCATCATGAAGGTCCTTAATGATCGTGAGCAGAGGGTCAGGGACTCCGAAAGCACGAAGAACAACCCAGAGCCCAGTCCTACTGATGGTATCATAGGCCTTGACCAGGTCAATAAAGCAGAGATGTAGGTCTTTTTGGAATTCCCTACACCTCTGCTGTAGCAGACGGACAGAAAATATGGCATCTGTGCAGGACCGCCCTTTCCTGAAACCGCATTGGGGCTCCGCAAGCCTCTCCTCAGCGTGCCTAGGAAGGCGATGTTGAATAATCCTTGCCAGGACCTTACCCGGCACACTGAGGAGTGAGATGCCCCTGTAGTTGTTACAGTCGGTACGGTCCCCCTTCTTAAAGAGGGGGACCACCAGGGCATCCTTCCAGTCCTGCGGAACCCGTCCAGTGGTCCAGACTGTTGTTATGATGTCATATAGGGCAGTCTGTGCACAAACGCCACCCTCCCTCAGCATTTCGCTTGGGAGATCATCTCTGCCCGGTGCCTTCCCTGGTCTCAGACTCCGGATCGCCCTCAGTACTTCCTCAACAGCTGGTACCTCAGCCAGCCACTCACAGGGGGTGACCTCTTCCAATATTTGAGGCACCGCAGCCTCAGCAGGGGTATCCCTTTGTGCCATGATGTTTTCCTGGCTGAGAGATTTTCCCTCCCCCAGGACCTCACAGAAATGCTCAGCAAATCTGCAAACCTGTTCCTGGGGGTCGGAGATTGGATCACCGTTTTTTCCTCTAATGATGGTAATAGGTGTGGCGCTGCAGGTTACTTTTTTGATGGAGTTAAATAGTGATTTGTGATCGCGGGCCACTGAGGCAGACTCCATCTCCTCAGCAACCCGCGACCACCACCCATCCTTACAGCGCCTTACGGCTCTCCGAACCTCCGAGCGAAGGCTGCGGTAAACCTCCTCATTCTCTGACGTGGGATGCTGTAGGCGATGAGAGTGGGCCTGTCGCTTTTTCTCAATTAACCTGAACACCTCCTCCGTCAGCCAGGGTTTCTGGGGAGGTCTGGACCGCGTACCCAAAGCAGCCTTGCAGCTGCATGAGTCACAGTCTTAAACCTCGCCCATTTACCCTCGACATCAGGTGGAGTGGGGGACGATGCCAACCCCAGCTGCAAGCAATGATGAAATTCTCGCTTGCAACTTTCATCAGCTAGCTGAGACCAGGCCACTTTTGGTTGGAATGGGGTCCTGGGTGTACACCCACCACCGGAGTGGAAGAATGGCAGGCGCATCTTACAGATGACTAGTCGATGGTCAGAGGTCAGATCAGCTCCACGGTAGGTCCTGGTGTCAAGGACATGGGCTCGCATCCGCTGGTCCGTCACTATGTAGTCCAGCAGATGTTCTTGCTTGGACCCGGCATGTATCCATGATGTTGTGTGGATGCGCCGATGCCGGAAGAGCGTGTTGGTAATTACAAGCCCATGGGCTGCACAAAAATCTAGCAGCCTCCTACCGTTATTATTGAGCTGATCTGGCCCATGCCTTCCAATCACTCCAGACCAGGTGCCAGCATCATGACCAACTCGGGCATTGAAGTCACCCAACAAGATGACTCTGTCCCGAGTGGCCACTTTAGCCAGCACCTGTGACAGGAGGTCATAGAAAGCGTCTGACTCATCGGCTTTGCCTGCATCCCTCCACGGATGTTCGTCTTCGGTGGGGGCATAAGTAACCACGACCACCACTCCTCGCCTCTGGTTGATGGGAAGGCGAGTCCAAAGTATCCTGGGGCTTACAGCTTCCCACACCTCACCGCCACGCTCCCACGCCCCTTCATTCTTTTGTTCAGAAGAAGAGCCACACCCTGTTGTTTGGCAGTCTCCTGCCCCGAGTAGAGGACTGTCCACCCCTCATGGTGGCAGGAGCCAGAACCGGTCCACCGGACCTCCTGAATGCCACAGAGATCCAGGCGGTACCGGTCCAGCTCCCGACAGAGGAGTGGCAGCCTCTCCTCCGCAGTGAGCGTTCGAACATTCCACGTGGCCATCCGCAATGGTTTTTCGTTGTTTCTGGAGGAGCCCCGAGGGTGAAAATTCAATCTCCTGGCTCCGCCAAATGGGGTTTGGCCAGGAGACGTCATAAAAGCCTGACCCCCCGGGGCCTCCGGCACAAGCTTATTAATTACAGGTTTATGTTTAATTCGTAGTTTAGTGGTGGTTAATTGAAGGTGGAGGGGTTACCAGCCCCTCGCACCCGTCCAGAGCCCCCGTTTAGCCACTGTGGTGGTCACAGACGCCATGAGGGGAGAGGCCAATGGGCATTGGCCCTCCCCCCACAACACTGCCCACGACAGTGTTGCCCGTCCGGCACCGCGAGGAGGTAGGAGGTTGTTTTGCCGGACCACATACCCACACACACTCTCTCACACAGATGCTCATTTTCACACAGACCCTTTCCACAACTCGCACATTCTTTCACACAAACTCACATTGACACTCTCACACATACCCACACACACACACACGCTCTCACACACACACGCTCTCACACAAAGATAAAACAAAGATCCCCCATATAGCCTTAACAGACTGTAGGGGCAAGTGCTGTTAGCGAGCACCTATGAAGGCGGAACGGTACACGAGGGGGTGGGTAGCCAGCACCACGCCCGACCGCCTTTGTCTCCCTAGCGGCGATGTTTACACACCGCACCAGGCACTCATTTGAGGCTGAGTCGACCTAGGGGAGGCCCAGGACCGGTTCAGATAATCGTCACTGGTGTTTGCCGTGAGCGGGAATCGAACCCGGGTCACCAGGTTCGTAGTGCAGCGCGCTGACCGCTACACCACCGCTCCCCATACACACACACTCACGCACACACACCCACACATACCCACACACACACACTCACACATACTCTCACACATACAGCAACACACGCGCATTCAGCCGTACGCGCACACATACGCGCTCACACCTATCAACACACACGCTCTTTCACACAAACCTTCATATTCACATTCCCATACACAGCCTGCGAGTGATACAGTTACGCACACACACACATTCTCCCACACACCGCGACACGCACGCATACACCGTTTGCGAGTGTTACACAGTCACACACATTCTCCCACACACGACTGTCAGTCTGGCAGTGAGAAAAACAGCCATTCCTTCGATTCGTGGCGGTGATGTCACCACACAGCGATTGCGCCAGGCTAGGTGCACCTTGGGTTCAGTTCAGTTTCAGTTCATTTATTAGGTAAAGCCCTGTGAGCCATTCGGCTCTTGAATCGGGTGCAACCGCAACAAACAAAAACGTGAACAAGAAACATCTTAAAGTGACGACGCGCAAACAGAAAAATCCATGAAAAGGCAGCAAAGCCTTCACGTGGAGTGTGGAAGCCTCTCGCTGCTGGGAGGAGGAGGAGGAGGTCGCGGCACAGACTCCACGTGCTACAGGTCCACTGGCTGAGATGATTGCCAGACGGACGGACCACCCGTGCCCCCCACCGTGCCCCTCGCTGCGTGTATCCAGTTAGACACACATCCACGCACGTACAAAGATGCCCCGAATAGCCTTCAGAGATTGTTGGGACAAGCCTTGTGAGCGAGTAGCACCTGTGAAGGTATGAACTGTGGGTATCCAACACCACGCCCGGCCGCCTTTGTCTCCCGAGTGGGGATCATTGTCTTTCTATATACACACACCTATATACACAGACACACATTCATTCGTGTACCGACTCACACACACCCATACACGCATTCACTCACATGTATTCACGCTCACACACGCCCAAAGACAAATATGCCCTGGTTAGTCCTTTCGAGGCTGTGGGAGCTCGTGTTTGTTCGTGACAATCTATTAAGACGCTCCAAGCGGCGGTGGTGGTGTTGGCAGAACCACACCCGGCCGCCTTTGTCTCCCCATTGTTGATGTTTAGAGACAGCACCAGGCACTAATTTAATGTTGAGTCGACCTAAGGGAGGTCCAAGATCATATATAGCTCGCCACTGATGTTATCCGTGTCCGGGTAATCGAACTCAGATGTTTGTGTTCGTCACGCAGTGCGCTAATCACTGTGCCACCGCTCTCCCACACCCATACACACGCACACAAACTCATTGTGCCTCCTACATACACACCATGACTACACCCCCCACACACACGATTCTACACGCATTCATTAACTTAGACACACACGCACACACTATTAGGCACAGGCATTCACTGATACATGCATTGACATACACGCCTACACACACCAAACTCATTCACACACAACCTTCTCACGCTCTCTCTCTCACATACACACACACTCTCTCACACACACATACACACACTCACTCTCTCACACACACATACACACACTCTCACACATACACACACTCACACATACACACTCTCTCACACACACACACTCTCTCTCACACACACACTTTCTCACACACACACACTCTCTCACACACACACTCTCTCTCACACACACACACACACTCTCTCACACACACACACACGCTCTCTCACATACACACACTCTCTCACACATACACACAAACACACACTCTCTCACACATACACACACACTCTCTCACACATACACACACAGACACTCTCCCACACACACACACTCTGCCACACACACACTCACACTCTGCCACACACACACTCTCTACACACACACACTCTCTACACACACACTCTACACACACACACTCTACACACACACACTCTCACACACTCACTCTCACACACTCTCCCACACACACACACTCTGCCACACAGACACACACACTCTCCACACACACACTCTCTCGCACACACTCAATACACACACACTCTCTCACACACACACTCGCTACACACACACACTCTCACACACACACTCACATACACACACACTCACTCTCTCCACAAACACCCTTCTCACACTCCGGGCCAGCTTCTCAAACTCGCAATTCCGGGTCCGACCCGTCGCCTTTGAAAGCAATTGGGGCAATTAAACCGCTGAGCGGGCCACGCCGCAGCACCCCCCGTGGCGGTGATGCCTCCGCCCCCCCGCGGGTCCCAATGCTCACCACCCGGGCGGGGGGGGGGGCTGGGAGAGGCAGACGGAGCCAGGCTCCCAAGTGGCTCTCGCCTGCTGTCCAGTCGTCCTGGTCGGAGGACGCCTTCAATCCACTGCTGGACGAAGACCTTCCCAGGGCCACCGCCGACACGCCTCGCGATGCTGCTGCGGATGCAACAATAACAATGAACATTTACATACAGGCCGCATTTACACGTCTCTCTCTCTGACTTTGAGGTGCGTCGGTCATGGCAGGGCACCACGTCACGGCTTGAAGGGACGGCGGTCGAGATCATGACGGGTTACAAGCCGAGGAGTGGAACGAGCCCGAGAGGTCGTCCACCGAGGAGACTGAGACGTGAGGTCACGTGCCAGTGCTGGAGGCGGCTTGGGGAGGCCTTCATCCAACGGTGGATTGTCCATGGCTGACGATGTGTGACTTTACACGGGGCCCGCATGGGCCGAGAGGGGACCGCCGCACGTGCACACTGGGGCCCCGGGATTCCGCGATGGGGCCACCTCCACCAGGGGGGAGGGGGCTCAGGTTCAGGTCCTGCAGGTGAGTGATGATGACCTCCCACACCTGAGCTCTCCGTGTCGCGACCCTGACATCGTCTTTCCACAACAATATCACCACCAACATCAACACCACCATCAACAACACCAACACCACCATCAACAACATCAACACCACCATACACAACATTAGCTTCATCCCTGCACACGTGTCCCCCATCGCCCCCCCTTTACGCCCCCCCCCCCATCTCCCCCGGGGCTCCTCCTCACAACCACCCCTCCCCTCCCCCTACCCCCCCACACGCCGTGTCAAGGTCTCCACACAGTGCCGAGAATGAAGCTTCCCAGCTTGAGCCCCCCCCTCCGTCCCCTCAATATGCCCGACCGCCCCCCCCCCGGCTCCCACCCGCGGCCCACCCAGAAAGCCACGAGGGGACAGAGCCGAACCTTGCCGCGGTGGTGGTGGTGGCCGCGGTGGTGGTGGTGGCCGCGGTGGTGGTAGCCGCGGCGGTGGTGGTGGCCGCGGTGGTAGTGGCCGCGGTGGTGGTGGTGGCCGCGGTGGTGGTGATGGCCGCGGTGGTGGCCGCGGTGGTGGTGGCCGCGGTGGTGGTGGTGGCCGCGGTGGTAGTGGCCGCGGTGGTGGTGGTGGCCGCGGTGGTGGTGGTGGCCGCGGTGGTGGTGATGGCCGCGGTGGTGGTGGTGGCCGCGGTGGTGGTGGTGGCCGCGGTGGTGGTGATGGCCGCGGTGGTGGTGGTGGCCGCGGTGGTGGTGGTGGCCGCGGTGGTGGTAGTGGCCGCGGTGGTGGTGGTGGCCGCGGTGGTGGTGGTGGCCGCGGTGGTGGTGGCCGCGGCGGTGGTGGTGGCCGCGGTGGTGGTGGTGGCCGCGGTGGTGGTGGCCGCGGTGGTGGTGGTGGCCGCGGTGGTGGTGGCCGCGGCGGTGGTGGTGGCCGCGGTGGTGGTGGTGGCCGTGGTGGTGGTGGTGGCCGCGGTGGTGGTGGCCGCGGTGGTGGTGGCCGTGGTGGTGGTGGCCGTGGTGGTGGTGGTGGCCGCGGTGGTGGTGGTGGTGGTGGTGGTGGCCGCGGTGGTGGTGGCCGCGGTGGTGATGGCCGCGGTGGTGGTGGCCGCGGCGGTGGTGGTGGCCGTGGTGGTAGTGGCCGCGGTGGTGGTGGTGGCCATGGTGGTGGTGGCCGCGGCGGTGGTGGTGGCCGTGGTGGTGGTGGCCGCGGTGGTGGTGGTGGTGGCCGCGGTGGTGGTGGCCGCGGTGGTGATGGCCGCGGTGGTGGTGGCCGCGGCGGTGGTGGTGGCCGTGGTGGTGGTGGCCGCGGTGGTGGTGGTGGCGGTGGTGGTGGTGGCCGCGGCGGTAGTGGTGGCCGTGGTGGTGGTGGCCGCGGTGGTGGTGGTGGCCGTGGTGGTGGTGGCCGTGGTGGTGGTGGTGGTGGCCGCGGTGGTGGTGGTGGCCGCGGTGGTGGTGGCCGTGGTGGTGGTGGCCGCGGTGGTGGTGGTGGCCGCGGTGGTGGTGGCCGTGGTGGTGGTGGCCGCGGTGGTGGTGGTGGCCGTGGTGGTGGTGGTGGCCGCGGTGGTGGTGGTGGTGGCCGCGGTGGTGGCCGCGGTGGTGGTGGCCGCGGTGGTGGTGGCCGCGGTGGTGGTGGTGGTCGCGGTGGTGGTGGTGGCCGCGGTGGTGGCCGCGGTGGTGGTGGTGGCCGCGGTGGTGGTGGCCGCGGTGGTGGTGGTGGTGGCTGCGGTGGTGGTGGTGGTGGTGGCCGCGGTGGTGGTGGTGGCCGCGGTGGTGGTGGTGGTGGCCGCGGTGGTGGTGGTGGCCGCGGTGGTGGTGGTGGCTGCGGTGGTGGTGGCTGCGATGGTGGTGGCCGCGGTGGTGGTGGTGGCCGCGGCGGCGGTGGTGGTGGCCGCGGTGGTGGTGGTGGTGGCGGTATTCGAATCTGTGATGAGAATGAGGCGAAGTTGTAAGGAGTGTGGTGATGTTGGTGATGGTGGTGGTGGAGTTCGGATGATGGATACAGTCGTTGTGGCGGTGATGACAGTGATGTGGTAGCGGTGTGGTGCTGGTTGTGTGGTTAGTGGTGGTTGGTAGGGTGGTGATGGTTTCCTAATGTAGTGAACGGCAGTGAAGCGGTGAGCACACTGCGCTACGAACCTGGCGACCCGAGTTTGAATCCCGCCTAGGTTGACTCAGCCTTCAACGATTACCTGGTGCGGTGTGTAAACGTCGCCTCTGGGGAGACAAAGACGGCCGGGCGTGGTGCTGGCCACACACCCTCTCGTGTGCCGTGTCGACCTTCAGAGAAGCTCGCTAACATCACTTGCCCCAACAGTCTGTGAAATGCTATATGGAGGATCTTTGTCTTTGACGGTTATAATGGTGGTGGTTGTGATTTTGGTGGTTGTGTAGTGGTTGTGCAGTGGTTGCGGAGTGGTGGTGGTTGTGATTTTGGTGGTTGTGTAGTGGTTGTGCAGTGGTTGCGAAGTGGTGGTGGTTGTGATTTTGGTGGTTGTGTAGTGGTTGTGCAGTGGTTGCGGAGTGGTGGTGGTTGTGATTTTGGTGGTTGTGTAGTGGTTGTGCAGTGGTTGCGAAGTGGTGGTGGTTGTGATTTTGGTGGTTGTGTAGTGGTTGTGCAGTGGTTGCGAAGTGGTGGTGGTTGTGATTTTGGTGGCTGTGTAGTGGTTGTGCAGTGGTTGCGGAGTGGTGGTGGTGGTGGTTGTGATTTTGGTGGTTGTGTAGTGGTTGTGCAGTGGTTGCGGAGTGGTGGTGGTTGTGATTTTGGTGGTTGTGTAGTGGTTGTGCAGTGGTTGCGGAGTGGTGGTGGTGGTGGTTGTGAGGATTCTCGTCGCCGCCTCTCGTTGTTGCCACCAGCCCCGAGCTCCGGACCCCGTGGGGACCGAGGACTGCGTCGGTGCCGCGAGTCAAACCACAACCACACTACACCCCACCACCCACACTACACCTCACCACCCCACCACCCACACTACACCCCACTACCCCACCACCCCACCTACACTACACCCAACCACCCACACTACACCCCACCACCCCACCACCCCACCTACACTACACCCAACCACCCACACTACACCTCACCACCCCACCACCCCACCCACACTACACCCCACCACCCACACTACACCCCACCACCCCACCACCCCACCTACACTACACCCAACCACCCACACTACACCTCACCACCCCACCCACACTACACCCCACCACCCACACTACACCCCACCACTCCACCCACACTACACCCCACCACCCACACTACACCTCACCACCCCACCTACACTACACCCCACCATCCACACTACACCTCACCACCCCACCTACACTACACCCCACCACCCACACTACATCCCACCACACCACCACCCCACCCACACTACACCCCACCACCCTACCCACACTACACCCCACCACACTCAGACTACACCCCACCACCCCACCCACACTACACCCCACCACCCTACCCACACTACACCCCACCACACTCAGACTACACCCCACCACCCCACCCACACTACACCCCACCACCCCACCCACACTACACCCCACCCACACTACACCCCACCACCCCACCCATACTACACCCCACCACCCACACTACACCCCACCACTCCACCCACACTACACCCCACCACCCCACCCACACTACACCCCACCACCCCACCCACACTACACCCCACCACCCCACCCACACTACACCCCACCACCCACACTACACCCCACCACTCCACCCACACTACACCCCACCACACCATCACACACCACCACAACAGAGACCACCTTACCCTCACCACACTCCAAACCACATCCCCTCCGCACACCCCACAGTACACCCCCTACACCGCACTCCGACACCTCGCACCCCCCCCCCCCCCCCGTGTCAGATCGTCACGAGCCCCGTGAGCTCCTCCTGCCAGCGCCTCAAACCAAAACAACAGCCCCCCCCGCCCCCCCGCCCCCCCCCTTCATCTGCATTCTGAGGCTCTGACATCCCGGGCCTTGGAGGGGCGGGGCCGCTCGGGCCCACGTGCCCCCCCCCGCATTCCTTCACACCTGCGGGTCGCGCACCTGTGCGCGGCTCCCGTCACGTGACGAGGACACTGACGGACGGGATCAGCGCGAGAGGAAAATACACCGCGTGCACCCAAAGACAAAGATCCCCCGTATAGCCTTCAACATACTGTTGGGGCAAGTGCTATTCGCGAGTAGCACCTATGAAGGCCGGCACGGCGCAGCAAGGGGTGGTGTGGCCAGCACCACGCTTGGCCGCCTTTGTCTCACGTCTGTGACGATCTTCCTTCCGATGTTAGGAAGCCACTGGAGCTATGCACTTTTAAATCTGGATTGAAAACTAATTTCTTTAGAACTGATTTTTATATTTAGTTTGTTGTCCTTCCCTCGTACCTCCGATTAGCATGGCTGGCTGCGTACGGTGCAAAATAAATTCAACATACATAGATAATTTAAGGCTCAGTCGACATAGGGGAGGCCCAGGACCAGTTCAAATATTCGCCACTGCTATAGGTGGTGAGCTGAAATCGAACTTGGGTCGCTGGGTTCGTAGCGAAGAGCCCTACCCACTCACTGCACCACCCCACTACACACACACCATGTACACCACACACTCCCTTCACACCACACCGTGCACCCCATATACAAACACAACATATACGCCACACACAACGTTGATTGAAGATTTGCCCAATTAGATAATTACACCGTAAAGTACTCCAATGGGATGATGCACAAATTAATCATCGCCCCCTACTGGCCGACTAATACCCTGGGTCACACTCGTGCAAATGAGACTCATTCCTGGTCTCCTGAGGTCTCACCTTGGGTTCTCGCCTGGCCATGTGCACCACACGCAGCATGCGTCGTGCTCCATTCTCACAGCATGCACAGACGCACCGCACGCACGTGCACAGCATACGCCGCAAACTCACACCAAACACTCACACCACACACTCACCCCACACACTCACACCACACACTCACACCCCACACTCACACCACACACTCACACCACACACTCACCCCACACACTCACACCACACACTCACACCACACACTCACCCCACACACTCACACCACACACTCACACCACACACTCACACCACAAACTCACATCACACACTCACACCACAAACCCACACCACACACTCACACCACACACTCACACCACACACTCACACCACACACTCACACCACAAACCCACACCACACACTCACACCACACACTCACATCACACACTCACACCACAAACCCACACCACACACTCACACCACACACTCACACCACATAAAATACCGGCTCGGGCCAATCGGCACCCATCCACGATCATCCTAGGGCCCGTGTCGATCCCTCCTTGGGCCCTATTGGATGACTTTCTGCGCCATCGCCTCTGTGAGTTGCGAGGGCAGCCCACGACCCCCACCCGCCCCTCGTACTCCCCGCCCCCGCCCCCACAAAGGACCGCATTCACTGTAACGTGGGACAAAGTGACTGCTTTTGTGTCTCAAAGCCACAGCTCAGAGGGAGGGGCCCCGGGGGAGACGAGGGGGAGGGGGGTCACGGAACGCGAGCTGCAGTGAAAGAGGAGCGGGAGGTGGTGGGGGTGGTGGTGGCGATGTTTGGCTGAATGAGTCGAGGCTCTTCGCCTGACACCTGCGCGCTGCCGCGGTCTGCGAACCGAACTCCGAAACCGTCACTTTGGAGTCAGATTCTCTCAGTCTGGCGGCGGCAGACACCGGCCACATGCCCTCAAACCTCTACTCCTGCGCGGCAGCTGCTGCTCATCCCGAATGCTGCAGCCCTTCGTACTCCATCCAATTATAACCGAACCCGAGCGCTGCCCCAACTCCAACTCTCACTCGAACAGCAACTCTGACCGTGATGTTTAATCGGGGCTCGCGCACGGCGACAGAACCGCTGCAGTCAATGTTCGTACTTGACTCATCAGGAAGCTGTCGCTTCGCTAAACTAAATAATCATCATCACATTCAATATATCATCATCATTACAATCAATATATAATCATCACAATCAACGTATCATCAGCGTCACAATACATGTATCATCATCATATTCGTATCGAGCGATGCACAATGTGTCCATCGCCTGTCTCGACGCGACCAGTAAGAATTGGACCGGTGAATTATAATTCCAGACTCCGACGGCGGCGTCGCTGCCACTGAGAGGGAGGGTATACCTCGACGATCCGTGCGTGTACCTCTGTGTGTGTACCCGTGTGTGTGTGTGCCTGCGCGTTTGTGTGAGTCTGTGTGTACACATGTGCGTGTGTGCACATGCGTGCGTGTGTGTACCCGTGTGTGTGCGTATGTGTGGAGTGGTGGATTGGTGCAGTGTCCAGAGCACTGCACTACGAACCCGGCGATCCGGGGTTGATTCCCGCTCACGGTCAACACCAGTGGAAAATTGCTGAACCGATCCTGGGCCTTGCCTAGGTTGAGTCAGCTTCAAACGAGTACATGGTGCGCTGTGAAAATATCAGCACTAGGGAGACAAAGGCGGGCGCGCGTGGGGCTGGCCAGCCACACCCTCGTGTGCCCTGCCGGCACTTGCCCCATCAGTCTATATTGTCTATACGGGGGATATTTGTCATTGTGTATATATGGAGGCTCGTACACAGAATCTGTGTCCAGCACGGGCGAGAATCAGGGATGCCGGGATCACGAGGATAACGAGGATAATGAGGAGGGGGGAGGGGGCGAGTTGGTGGGGGAGGCAGATGTTAGGAAATGGCTGGGATCTAAAACAGCCCCCCCCCCGCCTCTGTCCGTCTCCTCCCACTGCGCCCGTTCGACCCCAGCAGCTGTGCGCGGCGGGAGGGGGGGGGTCTGAATCGTCGGGACGGACTCCTCAAGCTGCACTCGCTGCCCTCGCTGCCCCCACTGCCCTGTTCCAGCGGAAACATCAGCACCCCCACAATTACTCCCGAGTGATGTCCCCCCCCCCCGACCCCCCTTGTGTACCAATCGCCCCACGTGGCCACCCCGCGGACGTCCGCGCGCGTTGCGCTCCCCACGCGCTCCTCCTCCTCCGTCTCGTGGCCCCGGGGCAGCCATCGTCTCCGCGCCGGCCCGCCCAGCAATTTGTCCCGAGTAAGGGCCGACACTCCTCCCGCACCCAGCAGCACCCGCGCCCCGCACCCACACTGCACCCGCCTCGCTCCCCGCCTCACGCACTGCAACCATCCGACACAGCACGCAGCAGCCCCAGGCCGGCACCTACCCAGCACCCACCCAGCACCCACCCACAAAACAAAGATCCCCCCTGTGGTGGCCTTTAACAGTCTGTTGGGACACGTGCTGGTCGCCAGCAGCGCCGATGTTTACACACCGCATCAAGAATTCAGTTGAAGCTGATTCGGCCGAGGAGAGGCTCAGAACCGGATCAAATATTCGCCACCGTTATTGGTTGTGAGCGGAAACGAAACTGGCATTCGACAAGTTTCGTAGCGCAGTGCGCTAACCACTGCGCCACCGTCCCCACCAAATAGCATCCTGTACCACCCACCACGTGGCACCCTGTACCACCCACCACGTGGCACCCTGTACCACCCACCACGTGGCACCCTGTACCACCCACCACGTGGCACCCTGCACCTCCTCAGAACCCTGCGGTCCGGCGCAACGCTGTGGATTTATACGGCGGCGAAACGCGACCGTCTCTGTGATGACGCCGTGCAGACGCGGTGGACAAAGTTGCTTGGTCGAGAGAGACGGGGTGGGGGGGGGCAATCACAATACAGGAGAGGGGGAGAGGGGGGCCTTGAGGATTGAACTTGAAAGGGGCAAGGAGTCGACAATATTGGACCCTGAACCCCGCAAACAGAACCCCTAACCCCGAACCACTAACTCGAGCACCTGGTTCTCTGACAACCTATTGAGTTATTTACCAGGCGAGTGAATCCCCACGTGAGTCACACCCCTGGCGAGTGAATGCCCACGTGAGTGACTGTGCATGCCAGCTCGTCTTGCATTCTGCTCAAGCCGTCGGGGTCTGGGAGCCGCGCGGTCTCTGATGGAGACGCCCCCGCCCCCCCTCGCCCCCCGCCCCGCGTGGGGTTGGGGACTGGGTCTCGATTGTCCAATTTGTCGCGGCAGGGCGGGCGGGGCGGGCGCTGGGGGCTCCGCGTGCTGCGGCTCGAAGCCGCCCGGGGGAGAGGGAGGGGGCGGGGGGAGGGGCGGGGTTGTGGGCTGGTGGGGTGGGAGGGTGGACCGGCTGTTTGGCCCAGCGGGAACAGCGCTCCCAAGGCAGCGGGCACGGACAGCACACCAAGGAGTACACACACCCGGCATGGCACACACAGACAACACACACAGGCAGCACACCCAGACAAGACACACAAACAGCACACACAGACAGCACACACAGACAGCACACACAGATAGCACACCAAGGAGTACACACAGACAGCACACACAGACAGCACACCAATGAGTACACACAGACAGCACACACAGACAACACGCACACCTAGACAGCACACACAGGCAGCACACACAGGCAGCACACCTAGACAGCACACACAGACAGCACAACAAGGAGTACACACACCCGGCATGGCACACACAGACAGCACACACAGATAGCACACCAAGGAGTACACACAGACAGCACACACAGACAGCACACCAATGAGTACACACAGACAGCACACACAGACAACACACACAGACAGCACACACAGGCAGCACACCTAGACAGCACACACAGACAGCACAACAAGGAGTACACACACCCGGCATGGCACACACAGACAGCACACACAGACAGCACACACAGACAGCACACCCAGACAACACACAGACAGCACACACAAACAGCACACCCAGACAGCATACACAGACAGCACAACAAGGAGTACACACAGACAGCACACCCAGACAGCACACACAGACAGCACACCAAGGAGTACACACAGACAGCACACCCAGACAGCACACACAGACAGCACACCAAGGAGTACACACAGACAGCACACCCAGACAGCACACACAGACAGCACACCAAGGAGTACACACAGACAGCACACACAGACAGCACACACAGACAGCACACCAAGGAGTACACACAGACAGCACACACAGACAGCACACACAGACAGCACACCAAGGAGTACACACAGACAGCACACACAGACAGCACACCAAGGAGTACACACACAAAGATAAACATCCCCCTATAGCCAACACAAGCTGTTGGGGCAAGTGCTGTTCGCGAGAACCGATTCTGGCAGGAACGGCGAATTAAGGGGGTGGTGTGAGCATGCACCACGCCCGTCCGCCTTTGCTGTACAGTCCTGATGTTCAGACATATTATTTAAGGCTGAGCCGACGTAGAGGTGGCCCAGAACCGGTTCAGATTATCGCAGCTAATGTTCGCCGTCGCCGTGAATCAAACTCGATACGCAAAGCGAACACACACAATCACATCCACACGCGCACACAAGCACTTGCATAAGATACACACACACACCCGCCGATGCACGAATAGGCGCAGGTGCACACACGGGAGGAGGTGCTCGCAGATCGATGGGGGTGGCTCGAGAGCAGAGCTACGAGGGAGCGCGACATCGCGACGGGACATCGCGACGCGGCACTCAATGTACTTGTCTTCTCGAGTGGAGGGGGAGGCGGCGCGCACGTCTCTGCTCCAGGGAGCCGGGGGGAGCCGGGGGGAGCCGGGGGGAGCCGGGGGGAGCAGGGGGGAGCAGGGGGGAGCCGGGGGGAGCCGAGGGGAGCCGGGGGGAGCCGGGGGGAGCCGAGGGGAGCAGGGGGGAGCAGGGGGGAGCCGGGGGGAGCCGGGGGGAGCCGAGGGGAGCCGGGGGGAGCCGAGGGGAGCCGAGGGGAGCCGGGGGGAGCCGGGGGGAGCCGGGGGGAGCCGAGGGGAGCAGGGGGGAGCCGGGGGGAGCCGGGGGAGCCGGGGGGAGCAGGGGGGAGCCGGGGGGAGCAGGGGGGAGCCGGGGACAGCTCGAACATCTGGAGGCGCGACCCCGGGATTCCTGAAGCGACTCCTGCAGGCGCGGCCCCGCGGGGAGGGGCGCAGGGGGCCCGGCACGGGGAGGGGGAGCGGGGCCGAGGAGCTTAGGGGAGCAGGGAGGGACGGTGGAGCCGAGATGGGGCAACCGTTGTCCACAACACGCAGGGCAAGATGGACAGAAGCAGAGATGTTCCCTTGTTGCCACTGTGTGCTCTGAGTGAACATTGGTGGGGGTGGGGAGCGGTAGAGTAGTGGTTAGCGCACTGCGCTCTGGTGGAGTGGAGGGTGGTGGTGGTGATGGTGGTGATGGTGGAGTGGAGGGTGGTGTGGTGGTCGAGTGGAGGGTGGTGTGATGGTGGAGTGGAGGGTGGTGTGGTGGTGGAGTGGAGGGTGGTGTGGTGGTCGAGTGGAGGGTGGTGTGATGGTGGAGTGGAGGGTGGTGGTGGTGGTGATGGTGGAGTGGAGGGTAGTGTGATGGTGGAGTGGAGGGTGGTGTGATGGTGGAGTGGAGGGTGGTGTGATGGTGGAGTGGAGGGTGGTGTGGTGGTGGAGTGGAGGGTGGTGTGGTGGTCGAGTGGAGGGTGGTGGAGTGGAAGGTGGTGATGGTGTGGTGGTGGTGGAGTGGAGGGTGGTGCTCTGGTCGAGTGGAGGGTGGTGATGGTGCGATGGTGGAGTGGAGGGTGGTGTGGTGGTGGAGTGGAGGGTGGTTATGGTGCGATGGTGGAGGGTGGTTTGGTGGTGATGGTGCGATGGTGGAGGGTGTTTGAGTGGCAGCCAGGGAGGTCCTCGCTGTGACTTCCGTTGCCGCCTCCTCCCCGAAAATGAGACCCAAATGAGACCCCCGACTCCCAAATTACAGGGAAGACCGAGGGGGTAGGAGGAGTTGTGGGGGGCGTACACCCCCCCTTCCCCCCACCAGCCCCTCCCCGCGCGCCTCTAATTCGTGTTCCACGCCGCCCAGCCACGCGGTTCCGGCTCACAGCTCCGGGGCGCATTCCCACACACACACACGTGCACACACATTACACACACACACACCACACACACATCACACACACATCACACACACACGTGCACACACATTACACACACACACATCACACACACATCACACACACATCACACACACACGTGCACACACATTACACACACACATCACACACACACATCACACACACGTGCACACACACACATCACACACACATCACACACACACACCACACACACACACGTGCACACACATTACACACACACACATTACACACACACATCACACACACACACATCACACACACACGTGCACACACATTACACACACACATCACACACACGTGCACACATCACACACACATCACACACACATCACACACACACACGTGCACACACATTACACACACACATCACACACACACATGCACACACATAACACACACATTACACACACACGTGCACACACATTACACACACACATCACACACACACACGTGCACACACATTACACACACACACATCACACACATCACACACATCACACACACACGTGCACACACATTACACACACACATCACACACACACGTGCACACACATTACACACACATCACACACACACACACGTGCACACACATTACACACACATCACACACACATCACACACACACACGTGCACACACGATACACACACATTACACACACACGTGCACACACATTACACACACATCACACACACACACACGTGCACACACATTACACACACATCACACACACATCACACACACACACGTGCACACACGATACACACACATCACACACACACGTGCACACACATTACACACACACGTCACACACACACGTGCACACACATTACACACACATCACACACACACACACGTGCACACACATTACACACACATCACACACACATCACACACACACACGTGCACACACATTACACACACACACATGCACACACATAACACACACATTACACACACACGTGCACACACATTACACACACATCACACACACACGTGCACACACATTACACACACATCACACACACACACGTGCACACACATTACACACACACATTACACACACACGTGCACACACATTACACACACACACATGCACACACATAACACACACGATACACACACATTACACACACACGTGCACACACATTACACACACACATTACACACACACACATTACACACACACGTACAAATAAAGATCCCCCTTATAGCATCAACAGGCTGTTGGGGCAAGTGCTGTTGGCGAGCACCTATAACGGCAGTGTTGATTGCTCAAATTAATACACCGCACCAGGTACTCGTTTAAGGTTGAGTTGACCTAGGGGAGACCCAGGAGACTGTTTAGATATTCGCCCGATTCGCACCAACAGCAAAAGCTGTTCCCCACTAAATGGCGCTGACGTCCCCACGACGCTTGTGCCAGGCTAGGTGCACCTTGAAGTCTTTAGGTGAGGTGTGGGTGGCTCGTTGCCGGCATGAGGTCACGGGACAAAACCAGGTGCCATGAGTTGACTGCCAACTGCGTTCTAGCCAGAAACTCCGCACGGATACACAACAAAGGTGCCCCGTATAGCCTTAACAGACTCTTGGACAAGTGCTATTTAGCGAGCACCTATAAAGGCCGGCACGCTACGCAAGGGGGTGGGTAGCCAACACCACGCCCGGCCGCCTTTGTCTCCCCAGTGCTGATGCTTACACACCGCAATAGGATACCACGCACGTACTGACACACACGTGCAATATCCCGACAGACACAGACATTCTCTCACGCACACACACGTACACACAGTCACATTCTCACACGCGCACCCCCACCGCCACTCATTCCCCCGTCATCGGCACGGGCTGGGCCAGGCGGATCTCTTACCACACCTGCTCCCCGCCCTCTCGCACGGGCACGGCTGGGCCCCTGGCGGAGTGGCCCTGGGCCCCCAACAGTTATTTTCAGATGTTGATGACCCGTGGCGACGGCGGCGAAGTAAAAATATCAACGGCCACTCGCTCTTTTCTTTGAGGCCTTCACTTTTTTTTGACATTCCCAGACCGGGCCCCGTCCATCTGTACATCCACACAGCCAAGTAACAACCACCGGCACTGTGCACGCGGCCTGCCAGTATTAGTGCGGCTAAGATTCTCGAAGCCACGGACACATCTGTTTTCGCGGGGCGTTTAGAAGAGCGAGACCTCACGTGGCCGCGGCCTCCAACCGCCCGGTGCAGAGAGATGCACAAGCACCCTGCACCGTCGCACACACAAGACAAAGATCCCCCGAACAGCCTTCACAGACATGGTGGGGCAAGTGCTGTTAGCAAGCACCTACGAAGGCCTGAACGGCGCACGGTGGTGTGTGTGTGACAAGGACCACGCCCGGCCGTCTTTGTCTCCACATTGGCGGATGATCACACACTGCAGGAGGTACTCGTTTGAGAATGAGTAGACCTATGGCAGTGGGAGGGGGTGGGGCAGGACAGCTTCAGATCATCGTTACTTGTATTGGCCGGGAATCGAACTCCGTTCGCCGGATTCGTAGCGCAGCGCGGCGCTCACCACTGCGCCACCGCTCCCTGTGTCACTCACACCCGCGGAGTCGCACACCCACACTTGGATCGAACCCAAACCCGCAGCCCTCGCAAGTCGGGGCAGATCCCCCCCCAGCCCCCACCCCCCGACCTCCCGCCCCGGAATCCGGTCTCGGTTCCACGCGTTTTGTTTTGCGCTGATGAGGCGTGAAACGCTCCGCACCCCGACCCTGCCAGCCGCGTGAGTGACGGACCCGCGACTCGTTCGTCGACTCATTGTCCCCGCCCGCATTGTCCCCTCTCGCCCGCCTCGTCTGGGTCAGCAGCAGCAGCAGCACCGTGGGCGCGCTTCGTGAGATGAACAACCACATCGTCAGATCACTCACGCGTGGGAGTCCTTTCAAATGATGCATCCTGAGATGAAGTATCGATGTTGAATCAATTAATCGATACATCGTGAGATGACGACGATTTTCACTTTATATATATGGTCTAAACAATCACTCAACACATTCATCAAATTAACTTTATGGCGGTACCCCGGGTACCATAGTACCCGGCTTTCGCACAATGTCCGTGATGCAGTCACTGTTAGTCTGTTGATGGTCAGCGATGCGGCAATCGACTCATCTCGACAAGCTGTACTCACGATGATGCACCACCACTACGGTGCGTACCGCGAGCGTTCAGGGTTTCGGCGCAATCGTCCTCGCTGCATTTCAACATCGCGGAGTGTGGCACCGATGTCCGATTGATTGGTACCCCAGTCGCGGAGTGAAGTACACCCCTGGGGAAAAAGTGTCCCAGAAATAAATATTTAATTGCCTCGACCAGTTTGTGTTATTTGGTACCCCGGGGTAGCGCCATGAGGATCAAATGCCTCGTTCGTGAGTTGTGCAAAACCCCTGCAGGACCCTGCAGTACTCCTTCTCTGTTATTCTTTTGTTGTCGCTTTTGTTTTTTCGTTGCTGTGTCCACGCACCACGGATCTGCCGTGCACAATAACTGGGAAACTGGCTGCACGGGATTATCCGTGGAACAAATCAAGAATAAATTAAAACTTGGCAAGAGTTGACAAGAGTGTGCGCGTGGCCTTGTAGAGAGAGAGAGAAGATTGCACTGCCGACGCTTCGACCAGTCGGCCTTCTTCACAGCGCACGTGAGTCACGACGATGGCCGGTGGGGTGGAGAGAAAAGAGCGAAGCGGCAGCCAAACGAGGGGGGGGGGGTGAGAGATGGAGATGCCGTGTGGGTGGGGAGGAGGCCTTCATCCAGCAGTGGAATGATCATGGCTGATTCTAGATTTGAAGCTTTCGTGACTGCAAGGAATCATCTTCTTAGGTTTTTTCGGTAAAGTCACGTAGAAAGTACACCCTTTTGGCCTCCCCCCCTCCCTCCCGATACGTTCCTTTCATTGGCTACCATAGTCTGATGAGCTCCCCCCTCCCTCTCCCTCCCCCCTCAACTCGCTTTTAAGGGATTACATCTTGAATCATTGCCTCACTTGATGCAGCAAATCTGGCTGTGACGGTCCCACCTGATGACGGAGACTTGTGTTGCCTCCGAAACGTCGTGATTTTTGTTTTTATTTTATTTTACTTTCTACGTGACTTTACCGAAAAAACCTAAGAAGATGATCATGGCTGATGATGGCTGATGACGTTGAGTGACTGGAGACCAAAGCTCTCTTCCAGTAGCTACCCATGGGATCGAGGCGTCGTTGTTGTTGTTGTTGCTGATGATGATCATCAGCGTCATCATCAGCCATTATAATTACTTAAAGTAGAAAGTATTTTATTTTCACATTCACCAGCGTGGGGCAGCTTCGGGGACACGCAGCCCAGGAGTGTGGCCACAAGGGAAGCGCTGGGCCTGGGCCGGGTCTCCGCGGGACGGAAGGCGTCAAGTGAGGACGCTGCTGGCCTGGATGAAGGTCCGAGGCCTCCCCCGTGCCGAGGCCTCCGTGTGAACGCGCGGGATGGAGGAGCGGCTCAAAGACGCAGCGGAGAAAGACGACGAGGGGAGGAGGAAGGAGGAGAAAGAGAGGAAGAATGGGGAGCAGAAAGAGAGGGCGAGGAGAATGGGTCCCCTTGCCCCCCCCCGCCCGCCCCCCGTACACACAAAGGGCCCCGTTCCCTGCCGCCTCCCCACCCCGGCTCAACCCGGCCCGGGCCCAGGGCACGAGGGAGGGGGGTGAGGGAATGGGAGGGGTGGAGGAGATGTGGAGGGTGGATGGGATGAGAGGGATAGCGGGATTGAGGGGATGAACGGGATCGTGGTTTAATGAGGTGATCATGGGGGGACTAAGAGTTTAGGGGTATAAAGGGGTGACGGAGATGAGACGAATGGGGAAGTTGAGGAGATGGAGGGGATGGGATATTGGGTGGTTGGATGCGGTGGATGAGATGAGGGGTGTAAAGAAGATGAAAGACGGAGGAATGAGAGAGGTGGACATTAGGGGGCTGAGGGGCTGGGGGGATGATGGGGGGAGCGCTTCGCAAGGCGCTCGGACCGGCTTTGTCCCCTAGGCGCCGCGTCTTGCAGAGCCGCGCAGTTACCATGGCGACAGCCCCCCCCCCACCCTGAGAGAGACTCGCTTATCTCACTCACCTACTCGCGCACCTGGAGGGTGCTACTACTCTGCACCAGCGTGGTGAAGTATGGTCAATCAAAACACCCCCCCCTCCCACCCCATGACCGACACCACGTGGGGAGAGAGGCCACAAATCCCGCAGTGGGACGAATTTCTTGTTGTCGTTTTGGTGACGACCCGGGGTCACCCTCACAATCTGGACTCTATCCTGGCCTCTTGCGTTCCCACCCGGTTAGATAAAATAAAACTTGACACTTGAAAGGGCTGCGCATTATGTCCACATTACTATGCATACACATTGTGTGTGTGCAGTTAACAGGGTTAGGGGTGAGCTAACGGCTCATCTGTGCGTGGTCACGTGTCTCATGTCGAGGTCTGCTCGCCACGACGAGAAGGCTCCTGCAGAGAGAATTCGTGTGCCGTTCTGATGTTGGTGTTTTGATGCGGCTGATGGTTCCACCGGTGTCTTCGAGGAGGAAGATCAAAGCCCGGAGGTGGTGCGGTGACACTCGGGTCTCGGGTGTGGGGGTTCACGTTGTTCCACTCTGTTCGCCAGCATCAGCAGAAGCAGCCTTCCTCGGGATAAAGGCCTCCTTGTCCACCCGCTTACTAAGAACCGCATTCGCCACCGACTCCGCCTAAGAGCAGACACCTCGTGCATCATGCAGCTGGCCTTTCGTCACGGCTTAGGTTATCACCGAATGCGTCGCGGGTCGCTGATAGGCCGGACGAGTGAGGCGGGTGCCAAGTGACTCGGAGCCACAGGCCAGAGGGCGAGAGGGGCACTGACTGCGTGGTGGACCGGACAGGCCCGGCTGCAATGAAGCCCTGCGTTTCGGGCATAGGCCCTTCCTCAGAACAGAGTACAGTAAATCGTGATGTTGCGCATGGCAGCGAGAGCAGTCATAACAATAACAATCATGGCGATGTGTAACGCCGCGCTCGCTCTGTGCTCCCGTAGAGAGAGAGGACGACTCAGAGGCGACAGGAGGAGCCACGGACGAGCGGGGAGGCAGCGGCCACGCCGTCAGCAGACGCCAAACATGCACAAGCTCTGCGGTCCTCTGCATATTAAGGTGTTATCAGCCAATGAATGAGTGTTTACACGTGGGGCTTGTTGCTTTAAAACAAATACATATTCTTGTCCATCCACCAGGGCAGCACCGAACAGGTTCCTGGAGGCCCGGGGCAGAATGCCACGTGGAGCCCCATCCATTCATTCATTGGCGACACACACAACAAAACACACCGGACCACAGTCACGTGGCGGGGCCCCGCTTGTGTGTGAGGCCCGGGGCTAATGTTCCTTCCTCGGCCCCGACACCAGGGGCAGCGCTGCAGGCCACTGCCACTCCCTCTCCCCGAAAGGCAGCGAGGCGGCGCGCTCGCCACGAGGCATACAACACAAACACGGGCCCCGCGAGAGCGAGTTTATAGAGGAGGCGTGCGCACCTGTACACCGCGGGGGTAGGGGTTAGGTTGGACGGACACCCCCTCAAACCCCATGTTGACTCAGGGATTCTCCAGAGCCACTCAACAACCACTTGCGGGGCGCGCCCTCTGTGCAAACACGGCCACTCGGCCGCCCTCATCCTCGCCGAACAATCAGCCCGGTCCTCAGCGCAGCCTCTACAGCATCAACCGCCGTGCGAAGAGGGGGGGTGGCGATGTCTTACGGTCCGGTCGGTATCGCGGAGTTCAGCGGTGGCAGGACAGAAGGGAGAGGGGAGAGCGGGGAGAGCGCGGGGAGCACAGATAGAGAGAGCGCGAGGGAGCGAGAGCTGCCCCGCGGGCACACGCTCCGCCACACCTGCGTTTCCACCAAGGGGTCACGAGGGTCACGCACACCTGCACGGAGCCCACGGGGCACGCAGCAACAGCAACAACAACAGCAGCAGCAGCTGCAGCCCAAAGCTAAGCCCCCGGGGTGGGGTGGGAAGCGTGGGCAGCGCGACCCATCCACCCACACCTGGGCTCCTCCCCGCCCTGCCACAGACCCCTTCCAGGGGACGTGGAAACCCCTCTTGATGCGCGGCCACGTCCTCCGCACCCCCTCCCACGACCGCCCACCCACGACCCTCCCAGCCCACGCCTCCGGGCCACGCAGTGCGCACATACGGGACCGCATTGGGCCTCTCAGGGCCGATGGGCGTCTCCGTGACGGGCGCTGCTGGGTGGCGTCACGCGCGGCTTCAACACTCGGAGGCGGTCGCGCCGCGTGACAAACGGCAGCCAGATGATGATGATGGCACCGAGGAGGGCCTCCACGCCTCTCGCCCCCACCCCCTCTCGCCCCCACCCCCTCTCGCCACCCATCGCTGCTGAAAAGGACCGACGCCGCCTCCTCCTCCCGCTCCTCGCCGTCACTCGCCACCCTCCCCTGAGCTCCCGAGGGCCCCTCTCCCCCCATCCCCTCCTCCTCTCGCTGCCGCGGAGAATGTGGCCGAGTTCGCGGTCCGACCCCGGCGCTCATCAATCACGCTGAGGGAGCGAGGCGCGGGGTGTGGGTCCACTGCTTCGCTCCGTTTGATCCCCCACCCACCTCTCCTCCTCCTCCCCCCCTCGATCATAGCTCCCACTTCCACCTGCCACCCCCACGTGCCTGTGTGAACACCGAGTTGAGGCGAGATATCACAAGGGGCTTATTCATCATCATCATCATGAAGCGTCAGTCACGAGTCAGGCGGCACAGGTACACGTGCCGAGTGTGCGGGTGTCCGTGTGTGACAGGGGAAGACGACAGGGACGAGGAGTGACCCGGGTCCCCAGACTGACTCCAGCACTCACGTCACAACAAGCGCAGCGATGAAGCAAAGCGAGCTGGGCCAAGACACTCCACTGCTGGATGAGCGCCTGCCGTGCGGGTCGTGGGCTGGTTGGGTGGGGGGGTAGTTGACCGCATCACAAGCTGAGATTATCGATAAGGAATTCGCGTAATCGATGACAGATGTCGTCATCACAGTCGATGACCGAGCTGAGTGAGTCGGGGTCGCCGCGGGATGGAGGCCCCTGCGCGGGGCCCTCCACGCGGCGTCGGCCAAGTGCCGCGGATGCCGCTGAGGCGCTCTCTCGTGATCCACATTTGGCTCGACTCGACAATGTTACATTTAGGGCGTTTAAGCAAAGGGGCCGGCCATAAATGACGTCACGCACCTAGGGGGGAGGGGGATCAGACATTTGTGACGATGTGTGACGAGGGGGGGGGGGAGGTTGAGAAATGTGTGACGTCACATCAAAATGCGCAACTTTAAATAAATATAGACAACACGTTCTACTTAATTAATTAGACTTTTTAATAAATGTTTTCTCCTACAACATTTTGGGGGGGGGGGGGCAGAGCTTTGTGACGTCATATTTGAGGGGGGGGTTGACTTTTTGTGACGCCGTGTGAGGAGGGGGGGGGGGTCAAAAATGCTCCAAAATCGCGTGACGTCATTTATGGACGGCCCCAAAACCACAGCAGTCGAAGCGAGACGAAAACAACGAGGGACAATTTAAAGACGGTGTATACATGTACAGTACTGTATTCACACTCGTCATTACTTGCTGAAAATATCTTCATGTATAGAGGACCGCAGAGCTGGGGCAATTGTTGGTAGCGCCGGTTCCTCACCTCCGGGAGACGGGGGGAGGGGACTGGGAGGAGGTTGGGGGTAGGGGATTGGGGGAGGAGGGGGGTTACCCTCCCCGTGACTCTCACCAGGGACTGGGGGGGGGGACTGACGCGCCGTGACAATCTCTGCGTAACTTCACTGCTCTTTTACTTCCCTTCCTCAACGAAGATCGCACTAAGCCCTGAACATTAATGAAGGACGTTGACGTATCATAGTTCTTGTTATTGTTGTTGTTGTTTATGGGCGACCTTCAACATACATAAGCTCGAGCAAGGCCAGCCGGAAATAATGCACAGAGGATGCCCCCTTCCCCCCACGGGGTACGGTTGGGGGGGGGCTACGGGGGTCGAGGTGGACCCCTGTAGCGCGCCCAGCATAACGGGGATGCGATGATGAGGGGGTGGGATGGAACACCCACGAACTCATCACACGCGCAGGCACACACACGCATGGTCTCAGGCACAGGCGCACGCACACACAGCCAGACAAAGATCCCTCGTTTAGCCTCACACATTCATTCACGCTCTGGCGTGCACAAAGGCACACACACGCACGCACACACGCACGCACACACATATTCACACATTCACCCAGACACACAAAGGGCGCGCACACACACTCTCACACACAGAGGCACACATTCACATGCACAAAGGACAAAGACAACGATTCCCCGTATAGCCTAAACAGACTGTTGGGGCAAGTGCTGTTAGCGAGCGCCTATGAAGGCACGACACACGAGGGGTGGATGGGCAGAACCACCCCTGGCCATCTTTGTCTCACACTCCCACACTCACTCACACGCTCACTCACACTCCCTCACTCACACTCCCTCACACGCTCACTCACACTCCCTCACACACTCCCTCACACACTCACTCACACACTCACTCACACTCCCTCACACACTCACTCACACTCCCTCACACACTCACTCACACACTCACTCACACACTCACTCACACACTCACTCACACGCTCACTCACACTCCCTCACACACTCACTCACACTCCCTCACACGCTCACTCACACTCCCTCACACACTCACTCACACTCACTCACACACTCACTCACACTCCCTCACACACTCACTCACACTCCCTCACACACTCACTCACACTCACTCACACACTCACTCACACTCCCTCACACACTCACTCACACTCCCTCACACACTCACTCACACGCTCACTCACACTCCCTCACACACTCACTCACACTCCCTCACACGCTCACTCACACTCCCTCACACTCCCTCACACGCTCACTCACACTCCCTCACACGCTCACTCACACTCCCTCACACTCCCTCACACGCTCACTCACACTCCCTCACACACTCCCTCACACACTCCCTCACACTCCCTCACACACTCGCTCACTCACACTCGCTCACACACTCACTCACTCACACTCCCTCACACACTCACTCACACTCCCTCACACGCTCACTCACACTCCCTCACACGCTCACTCACACTCCCTCACACGCTCACTCACACTCCCTCACACTCCCTCACACTCCCTTACACACTCCCTCACACTCCCTCACACACTCACTCACACTCCCTCACACGCTCACTCACACTCCCTCACACACTCACTCACACTCCCTCACACACTCACTCACACTCCCTCACACACTCACTCACACTCCCTCACACACTCACTCACACTCCCTCACACGCTCACTCACACTCCCTCACACACTCACTCACACTCCATCACACTCCCTCACACGCTCACTCACACTCCCTCACACACTCCCTCACACTCCCTCACACACTCACTCACACTCCTCACACACTCACTCACACTCCCTCACACTCCCTCACACACTCACTCACACTCCTCACACACTCACTCACACTCCCTCACACACTCACTCACACTCCCTCACACACTCACTCACACTCCCTCACACGCTCACTCACACTCACTCACACTCCTCACACACTCACTCACACTCCCTCACACACTCACTCACACTCCTCACACACTCACTCACACTCCTCACTCACTCACTCACACTGCCTCACACACTCACTCACACTCCCTCACACGCTCACTCACACTCCCTCACACACTCACTCACACTCCCTCACACGCTCACTCACACTCCCTCACACACTTACTCACACTCCCTCACACACACACTCACACTCCTCACACACTCACTCACTCACACTCGCTCACACACTCACTCACACTCCCTCACACGCTCACTCACACTCCCTCACACACTCACTCACACTCCCTCACACACTCACACACATTCCCTCACATGTTCACTCACACTCCCTCACACACTCACTCACACTCCCTCACACACTCCCTCACACTCCCTCACACACTCACTCACACTCCCTCACACACTCCCTCACACTCCCTCACACACTCACTCACACTCCCTCACACGCTCACTCACACTCCCTCACACACTCCCTCACACACTCCCTCACACACTCCCTCACACTCCCTCACACTCCCTCACACTCCTCACACACTCACACTCCCTCACACACTCACTCACACTCCCTCACACACTCACTCACACTCCCTCACACACTCCCTCACACTCCCTCACACACTCACTCACACTCCCTCACACTCCCTCACACACTCACTCACACTCCTCACACACTCACTCACACTCCCTCACACACTCACTCACACTCCCTCACACACTCACTCACACTCCCTCACACGCTCACTCACACTCACTCACACTCCACACACACTTACTCACACTCCTCACTCACTCACTCACACTCCCTCACACACTCACACTCCATCACACGCTCACTCACACTCCCTCACACACTCACTCACACTCCCTCACACGCTCACTCACACTCCCTCACACACTTACTCACACTCCCTCACACACTCACTCACACTCCTCACACACTCACTCACTCACACTCGCTCACACACTCACTCACACTCCCTCACACTCTCACTCACACTCCCTCACACACTCACTCACACTCCCTCACACACTCACACACATTCCCTCACATGTTCACTCACACTCCCTCACACACTCACTCACACTCCCTCACACACTCCCTCACACTCCCTCACACACTCCCTCACACTCCCTCACACACTCACTCACACTCCCTCACACGCTCACTCACACTCCCTCACACACTCCCTCACACACTCCCTCACACTCCCTCACACACTCACTCACACTCCTCACACACTCACTCACACTCCCTCACACACTCACTCACACTCCCTCACACACTCACTCACACTCCCTCAGACACTCCCTCACACTCCCTCACACACTCACTCACACTCCTCACACACTCACTCACACTCCCTCACACTCCCTCACACACTCACACTCCTCACACACTCACTCACATTCCTCACACACTCACTCACACTCCCTCACACACTCACTCACACTCCCTCACACACTCACTCACACTCCCTCACACGCTCACTCACACTCACTCACACTCCTCACACACTTACTCACACTCCCTCACACACTCACTCACACTCCTCACACACTCACTCACTCACTCACACTCGCTCACACACTCACTCACACTCCCTCACACGCTCACTCACACTCCCTCACACACTCACTCACACTCCCTCACACACTCACACACATTCCCTCACATGTTTACTCACACTCCCTCACACACTCACTCACACTCCCTCACACACTCGCTCACACTCCCTCACACACTCCCTCACACTCCCTCACACACTCACTCACACTCCCTCACACACTCCCTCACACTCCCTCACACACTCACTCACACTCCCTCACACACTCCCTCACACTCCCTCACACACTCACTCACACTCCCTCACACGCTCACTCACACTCCCTCACACACTCCCTCACACACTCCCTCACACTCCCTCACACACTCACTCACACTCCTCACACACTCACTCACACTTCCTCACACACTCACTCACACTCCCTCACACACTCACTCACACTCCCTCACACGCTCACTCACACTCACTCACACTCCTCACACACTTACTCACACTCCCTCACACACTCACTCACACTCCTCACTCACTCACACTCCCTCACACACTCACTCACACTCCCTCACACACTCACTCACACTCCTCACTCACTCACTCACACTCCCTCACACACTCACTCACACTCCCTTACACACTGACTCACTCCCTCACACACTCACTCACACTCCCTCACACGCTCACTCACACTCCCTCACACACTCCCTCACACGCTCACTCACACTCACTCACACACTCACTCACACTACCTCACACGCTCACTCACACTCCCTCACACGCTCACTCACACTCCCTCACACTCCCTCATACGCTCACTCACACTCCCTCACACACTCACTCACACTCCCTCACACACTCACTCACACTCCCTCACACACTCACTCACACTCCTCACACACTCACACTCCCTCAAACGCTCACTCACACTCCTCACACACTCACACTCCCTCACACACTCACTCACACTCCTCACACACTCACTCACACTCGCTCACACACTCACTCACTCACACTCCCTCACACGCTCACTCACACTCCCTCACACGCTCACTCACACTCTTCACACACTCACTCACACTCCCTCACACACTCACTCACACTTCCTCACACACTCACTCACACTCCCTCACACACTCACTCACACTCCCTCACACGTTCGCTCACACTCCCTCACACGCTCACTCACACTCCTCACACACTCACACTCCCTCACACACTCACTCACACTCCCTCACACTCCCTCACACGCTCACTCACACTCACTCACACTCCCTGACACACTCACTCACACTCCTTCACACGCTCACTACGACTCACTCACTCTCAATTGGGGCCCCACGCAGTTTGAGGTGGGAGTCACAGGGGGAGGAGAGGGGGTGCGGTGGGTGAGGGGGTGGGGGGGATTTGATCATTGTTTTGGGAACTGGGGGAGGGGTTGTTGGGGGACACCTGGAACTCAGAGGGGGTTTAGGGGGAGAGCCGCCTCCTACTTCCTCTCGTGCCCCCTCTACAAACACACACGTACACACACACGTACACACCTAAGTACACACTTACGCATAAGCAGCATTGACACACACACCTAAACAAACGCACGCACACGAACAAAAACAGTGAGCGCTGTGAAGCTTTCCCGACTGTGTGGGCCCGCGCAGTCAGCGAGCACCCATTAAGGGCGCCTGCACGCCGCACGAGGGGGGGGGCGAGGAGCGGTGGCGCAGTGGTTCGTTTGCTGCGAGACAACCTCCAACTCCGCCACCCTGAGCTTCATCCCCGGCCTCCGGCTAGCAACAGTGGCCAGTGATAATTATTATTGAACACGTCCCGGACCTCCCCTAGGTTGAGTCAGCCTTAAATGAGTACCTCGTGCGCCTTGCTTGCCTTAATAGGTGCTCGCTAGCAACTTTCGACCCAATGTCTACAAATGTGAATGCGGTGGTGTCAGAAACTCACACACACACCGTGTGCGTGTGTGTCAACACACACGAGCAGACACAGAATACGTGTATAGTGCATCCATATGTCCGAGCACACACACGAACATATGGCATGCACTTTACAAAAACAAAAATATCTCCCGTGTAGCCTTAACACGCTGTTGGAGCAAGTGCTGTTAGCGAGCACCTATGAAGGCCGGCACGACACACGAGGGGGTGGGTGAGCAGCACCAAACTATGCCGCCTTTGTCTTCCTAGTGGTGATATTTATATATCGCACAGGGTACTTATTTGAGGCTAATGATCTAGCGGATGCAACTGATGTTGGTTCGTAGCGCAGCGCGCCAACCACTACACCACCGCTCCCCACGCACGCAGACACAGACAATTCCACGTACATTCTTGCGCCAAGTCGCACACACGAACACACACACAGAGGACACACAGACACAAGCGGAAGCATGATCACACGGGCATACACTCGCACGTGTGCATACAAATACACACACGCACGCGCGTGCACAAACATGCGCAAACAATTACTAAGGCACACAGACACACGCTTAGACACTAAGGCACACAGACACACGCTTAGACGCAGGCGCACACACGCGTTCACGCACGTGCACAAATGTATGCACAACCACGCGTACACACACACATATAGACACACTCGCACGCGCAAGAACAAAAAGTTCACATGCACATATACGGACATATGTGCACACACGTGCACACGTACATATACAAACACGTGCACGAGCACACGTGCACACGCGTCTCGGCGGCGCGCGTCGCGGGCAGGAAAGGCTGGATCACACGGGAGGAAATGGCTGAAATGGTGCAGATAATAGGAACAGCATGTCACCTCTCCACCCCGCTCCCCTCGCAGCCTCACTCACGGCGGCTACTCCTCGCACACACGCATATACACACACGTATACACACACGCATATACACACGTATACACACACACGCATATACATATACACACGTATACACACGCATATACATATACACACGTATACACACACACGAATATACATATACACACGTATACACACGCATATACATATACACACGTATACACACGCATATACATATACACACGCATACACACACACGCATATACATATACACACGCGCATACGCAACAACAGTAGCACCAGGCTAGACCAACACACGCACACCAGAAAACACGCACACTCATCATCACACGCGCGCGCACACACACACCATCAGACATTCAACGCCACACGCGCCATCACACCATCTAATACTGAGCATCACACCAGCAAACCCCCCCGCTCACCATCGCAGGGAGATCACCCGCCCCCATCACGCACACCAGTGCGGGTGTGCTTGGGGGTGGGGGGCAGAGGTGGGGGGGGCAGAGGGGGGGGGGGCAGCCCTCCCACTGCTCCTCCTAAATTGGAACAAATCTGCTGCGTCAGCGCGAAGCCACCCCCCTGCGGAGTGCGACTGGACACACACACACGTGTGTGTGTGTGTGCGGTGACACGTGTGTGTGTGTGTGTGCGGTGACACGTGTGTGTGTGTTCGAGCACATGTGTGTGGGTTCGAGTATAGCGAAGAACCCGCCGGCACGAGTTAAATTTCTACCCACGGCCACCATCACTATCGAATATCTGAACTGTTTTCGGGCACCCTCTAGGTTCACTCAGCCTCAAAATGATTACCTGGTGCGATGTATAAACATCAGCACCGGGGAGACAAAGGCAGCCGGGCGGGACCCTCGACATACGATTCCCTTCATAGGTGCTCGCTAACAGCACTTGCCCCATCAGTCTGTTAAGGTTATATGGGGGTTCTTTTTATTTGTGTTTACAATGCCACCCGTCCTGTCCACACGTGGCTCCGTGAGCCCCTCGCCCTCTGCTGCCTCCGGTTTCAGGAACGAACTTTGACCCTGGGCTACAATGCCCCAACTCAGAACGCAGCCCCCCACTGCCCCCACCCCCTTTACCCCCACCCCTCCCCCCGGCTCCCACCATGGGTCGAACTCCACCCGTACGAAACGAAGATGATGCTGATGATGATGAGCCGATGGTCCTCGTCGTTGCGAGGAGAGGCGGGGGAGGAAAGGGGTGCGGGGGGAGCCAGGGACTAGGGGGTGGGGGGGGGGGTAGAGACCTCTTCACAGAGCCTCCTCCTGACACACGGGCAGTGGAGCCAACAATATGAGCTCGCAAACATGCCACGTTGATTCCACGTGGCGGGTCGCGTGGCCTGAAGAGTGATGAGGCGAGTGGGGAAAGACGAGAAGAGAGGAGGGGAAAGGGGAGTGGAGAGCTAAAGAGAGATGGGAGTGAGAGAGGAGGAAGAGGGCGAGATGAGATGATGATGATGTGTGCTGGTGAGAGAGAGACGGAAGGAGGGGGGCCGTGAGTGACAGGTGGAGTGGGGGTCACAGGGGAGCTAGGTGAGGGGAGGGGGAGGTTGGGGGGGGGGGTCAAGCACTGCTCCCTGCACCTGCGATGTCCGGCCCTGAATGGGGCCAGCAGCTGCTGCTGGGAAAGGAAAAAAACCTCGACATTCTTATGGCGGGCATGGAGGGAGTGAGGGAGAGGGGGAAGGGAGGGGTGATGTGAAAGGATGATGGAGAGAGGGATGTCGTGATGCTGTGATGGAACTCATCTACAGGGTGTAGTGGGGGAGCAGTGGGGACGGGCAGGAGGAGCGGGGGATCAGGGGGGGAGAGTGGGGGAGCAGGGCAGCCTCTCCTGGCATGGTGACCCCCACCCCGCCCTGACTGGCAGGCAGGAATGCAGCCGTGTTTGCCCAGCTGTGCACATTCAGCACTCAACACTCACACACAACACTCACAACACTCATACACAACACTCATACACAACACTCACAACAATCGTACACAACAATCATACACAACACTCATACACAACACTCACAACACTCACAACAATCATACACAACAATCATACACAACACTCACACACAACACACACAACACTCACAACAATCATACACACACATAACACTCATACACAACACTCATACACAACACTCACAACACTCACAACACTCACAACAATCATACACAACAATCATACACAACACTCACAACAATCACAACAATCATACACAACAATCATACACAACACTCACAACACTCACAACACTCACAACAATCATACACACAACACTCACAACAATCATACACACACATAACACTCATACACAACACTCATACACAACACTCACACACAACACACACAACACTCACATCATACACACACATAACACTCATACACAACACTCACACACAACACACACAACACTCACAACAATCATACACAACACTCATACACAACACCCATACACAGCATTCACACACACAACACACACAACAATCATACACACACATAACACTCATACACAACACTCACAACAATCATACACACAACACTCATACACAACACTCATACACAACACTCATACACACACAACAATCATACACATCACTCATACACAACAATCATACACAACAATCATACACACACACAACAACCGCTGTTCACCACTAAGTGGCGGTGACGATACGCAACACTGAAACGTACACAACAATCATACACAACACTCATACACAACAATCATACACACAACACTCATACACACACATAACACTCATACACAACACTCACACACAACACTCACAACAATCATACACAACACTCATACACAACAATCATACACAACAATCATACACAACACTCATACACAACAATCATACACACAACACTCATACACAACAATCATACACAACACTCATACACAACAATCATACACACAACACTCATACACACCCACACATAACACTCATACACAACACTCACACACAACACTCACAACAATCATACACGCAACACTCATACACAACAATCATACACAACACTCATACACAAGAATCATACACAACACTCATACACAACAACCATACACACAACACTCATACACACACATAACACTCATACACAACACTCATACACAACACTCACACACAGCACTCACAACAATCATACACACAACACTCACAACAATCATACACACACACAACACTCATACACACACACATAACACTCATACACAACACTCACACACAACACTCACAACAATCATACACACACACAACACTCATACACACACACATAACACTCATACACAACACTCATACACAACACTCACACACAACACTCACAACAATCATACACACACACAACACTCATACACACACAACAACCGCTGTTCACCACTAAGTGGCGGTGACGATACGCAACACTGAAACGTACACAACACTAATACACACACGACACACTCATATATAATACACATTCATACACAACACCGACGACACATCACACACACAAAACACTCCATCACACACATACAAGAAACAGTGTATACACACACTACCCTACACACCCACCACGTACGTGCATACACCGGGACCCCTGCATCTGCTAGAGGCCGCTACGTTCACCACACACAATGGCACAACAAATAACAATCGATTATATTATTCAATCAAAGACAATTAAAGCAATTCGCCGTGGGGGTTGTGGGCGTGAAATGGAGCCGCCCCCGGTGCCCCTCCCCCACCGGGGGCGGCGCGGGGAGGGGGCGTCACCTGCTTCAATAAAGGACAATGGGGGAGGGGGGAGGGGGGAGGGGGGGTCAGCCCCAGGGGCCCCGTGCCCTGGGGGCCCACGATTTGATCCCCGGCTCAGCCCCCCCCCCAGGGCCACGCCCCCCCAGGGCCACGCCCCCCCAGGGCCCCGCCCCTTTCCCGGGCCCCTCCCCTCCCCGGGGCCCCGCCTCTCCCCCCGGGCCCCTCCCCGCGGTGTTTACGATTCGCAGCGATGGAGATGGCGGCTCCTCCTCCTCGCGCCTTCACGCGCAGCGGCGCGGCGCCTTCTCTCTCTGAGCACAGCGTGCGGGCACACACACACATACACACATACACACACACACAACGCGTGCCACACACATACACACATATACACACACACATACACACACACACATATATACACACACACACATATATACACACACACACATATATACTATATACACACATATATACACACACACATATATACACACACACACATACACACACACCATATATACACATACACACATATATACACACATATATACACATACACTAACACACTCATATATATACACTAACACACCAACGCGTGCACACACACATACACATATATACACATACACTAACACACTCATATATACACATACACTAACACACTCATATATATACACACTAACACACAACGCGTGCACACACACACACACACATATACTATATACACACTAACACACACATATATACACATACACTAACACACTCATATATATACACTAACACATATATATATACATACTAACACACTAGTGCACACTCATATACACATATATATGCACTAACACACGTATATATACACTAACACACATATATACATACACTTACACACACATATATATACACTAACACACAACTCGTGCAGACTCATATATATACTACACACACATATATATACATACTAACACACGTATATCAAAGAAAAAAGATCCCCCGTATAGCCTTAACAGACTGTAGGGGCAAGTGCTGTTAGCGAGCACCTATGAAGGCCGGACGGTACACGAGGGGGTGGGTGGCCAGCACCACGCCCGACCGCCTTTGTCTCCCCAGTGGCGATGTTTACACATCGCACCAGGTACTCATTTGAGGCCTGAGTCAACCTAGGGGAGGCCCAGGACCGGTTCAGATAATCGTCACTGGTGTTGGCCGTGAGCGGGAATCGAACCCGGGTCGCCAGATTCATAGCGCAGCGCGCTAACCGCTACACTACCGCTCCCCCACATATACACTAACACACACGGGTATATACTAATACCCGCCACTCGCCACTAAGTGACGATAACGTCACCACGACGCCGGTGCCAGGCTATGTGCACACTTGAGGCCGCGTGAAGTGTCCAAGGGCTCGCTGACAGGAGGTCTCGGGACAGGTGCCATGGGTTGGCTGACTGAGATGACTGAGATGACTGGCAGATGCATCACCAGCTGTACCAGCTACTGTGCCAACTTGCTGGATTTTATCCGCTCGG
>NC_136277.1:34851733-34976498 GCF_964198595.1 Lampetra fluviatilis
GCACGCATTGACACACCACTCCCATACTCATAACTCAACAAATTCGACATTGACACACAAAGACTCACACAAAGAGAGAATCGGACACAGTCATAGACACACACAGATACACACAGAGAACAGACACAGACAGGCACAAAGAACACAGCACACGCTGAGAATAAGTTTGGGGACTGTTACTGAACTTGGAGCGTGCCACGAAGGGATGGGCCTTGCCATCAGCCCCACGCAAACACAAAACACCTGCTGGAGTGTTTTATATCATCAAATAATCCACCCCTTAAACTCCCATGAGTGATGGGGCAAGTTGTGGAGAGAGTGGGGAAGTTTCCACACCTGGGCAGTGTGCTTATGACCAGCTATGGATAGGCAGCGGAGGTCTCACTCCGAATCAGTCGAGTGGCACTATGAATTTTAAACATCAGCTGGGTCACGTTTTGTGGAAGTTACCTGGACTACCGCTCCATGTGAATCTGTGTCTTATGCTTGCAAACGTAGAGCCCTTTTAAAGGACCATCTGCGCTGGTTTGAAACATTCATGCTGGCCTGCCTATGACCCACCCTGGGTTTAACCAGACTGGATTGTGCGAGGAGCTCACAGATGTTTGAAAGATATGGCTCGGTAAGGACGCTCCTTGGAAGCTGGAGGCTGTCGCCCTTCAACAATAGCGGAAAGTCGAGGAGCGACGCTCACCAACAACGAGCGGTAGCGTCGTACGAATAAAATCCAGCAAGTTGGCAGAGTAGGAGGCACAGATGGTGCATCTGCCAATCATCTCAGTCAGTGAATACGAGCACCTGGGTATGCCCCGTGGCCTCCTAACAGCGATCCTTCGGAACTTCACGTGGCTTCAAGGTGCACATAGCCTGGCACAAACGCCGTGTTGACGTCACCGCAACTTAATGGCGAATGGCGCCGTTGTGTGTGGCTGTTGATGGGAGAGGTAGTGCAGCGGTGAGCGCGCTGTTTGTGATTGTGAGTGGCCATGTGTTGCTGTGGTGCTTGGAGTGGTAGACAGGGCAGGGCTGTGGGTCGCCGTCCTCTGACTCAACGCTTTCATTGACTCGCTTGGCACGTGGAGTGAGTGAGTGTGGTTAGGGCGCTGCGCTACGAACCCGGCGACACGAGTTTTATTCCCGCTCACGGCTAACACGGGTGACGAATCCTCTATATGAACCGGTTATATGCCTCCCCTACGTTGATTTAGGCTGAGTACTTGGTGCGGTGTTTAATCATCACCCACTCCTTCGTGCGACGGACATCATGGGTGCTCGCTTACAGCACTTGTACGCGCCTGCCTGCCGCCTAAAGGCCGTGCAGCGGTGTTTACACAGATGACATACCGAGATCCCCGGGGAGACACACACGACAGATCCACAAATACCCACGCTCATAAACACAGATTCACAAATATGCAAAGGGACAGACAAACACAGAATAAAGTGGACGCAGTTACACAAAGACGCTGTATGAATCCAAATCGTATTAAGCCGCTATACAGAGAGTAGTGGTGCCTTTGCTGTGTTTGTGTCTGAGTAGGTGGGCTTTGCTGTGGCCTCACTGAGCCATCTGGAGTCATGATATCAAAACTCAGACCGCGCCAGGGTCAGGCAGAGGCGGCTGGTGCAGTGCGACCCCTGCCGGTGAGATCCGGGGGTACAGAAGGGGACTGGAGGCTCCAGGGCTGTGACAGAGGTGGAGGAGGTGGGGGGGTACAGAGAGGGACACAGGGTGTCTGGAACTGAGGACATGGGGCCACTGTTCTATTCTTGCGCATGACAGCAATGTCGAGGGGGTTCCTGGCCACGGCGAGAGGACTTCAGCAGAGGGAGAGAGAGTTCGTGTCTTTGCGCTGTCCCTCTTAAGTCGATGGAGCGCAGACTACTACAGTGGTTCACTATGTGGCCCGTCGTTTGGGCTGCATGGCCAGAATCGCATTGCTGTGGCTTTGTCTTTACTATTCCATCCATGAAGGTGTGCGCATTGCCCTGTGTGTTTACTATGTTACCAGTTAAGCCCCACTGAGCTATATACAGTAGCTCTTTTTCAGAAGCGACCCAGCCACAAATGCTAGCTCAATGAAGTGGCTTATCATGTTGACATTTTGAGTCGGCAAATACTCTAAACGCACGATTCTAAATGTGCAGGGAAAAACTGGAGGACCCGGAGAAAAATCGACGCAACCACGGAGAGAACACGCAACCTCCAAAAATGCAGGCGTCAGGGTCGGGGTCGAACCCAGGCCCTCTTGTGTACCAGGCGAGGGAGTTAACATCTTGTCACCGTGGGGCCCTGTTGATGTTCTGATGCGGTCGATGGTTCCACCGGTGGCTTAGAGGAGGAATGTCAAAGCCACGATTTGGTGCGGTGATGTTTGGATCTCCTTTGAGGGGTTCACTCTGGACGGCCGCGTTGTTCCACTGTTCGCCAGCGGCGTCCTTGCGGATCTGGGTGGGATTCTGGGATGGTGACAGCGGCGGCAGCAGCAGCGCGATCCCACAAGGGATGGGGTCGAGACTTGAGCCTGCGGCGAGGTAACATCGTTGGAGTCTTGGTAAATAGGGATGCGTGTGGTTGTCGTTTGCAGGAAACACGCCAACTCCCTTGCAGCGTGCATGCCTGTGCGGGTATTTGGTGGCGGAATATCCCGTGACAGAAAGCCACTGACTGCTCCACAGCAGCAGCAGAGGCAGGAGGAGCTGAAACACGCGGTTCTCGTGAAATCCCAGTCCCAGTAACCATGACAACCACTCACACCAGGGCCCCTCTACAGCCACCACCACCACCACCAAGTCCACCATCACCAAGTCCACCATCATCACCCCCAGCACTGTGAGGCCGCAGCGCCCCCTCCCGTGCTGCGCGCCGAACGAGTCGGAGGCGACACCGCGAGGGGCGCAGCGGCGCAGGGCCCGGGTCGAGGCGGCGTGGGGGGGAGGCATGGGGAGGGGCCCCCCCCACTATCCACACTCGCCTCCCGACTTGCGCGAATACCTGGGGGGGGGGGGGCTCGTAGTCTTTGAAAGTGGACGTCACTCACATTCCCGTGGCGGGGCCAGGACATCCTGAGGCAGGAGCGCGGCGACGCATGACGTCACGCCGTGACGTCATGTCATTTAAAATGGGCGTGATGTTTTTACCAGTGGCGTCACGGCTCCATTCGCCATGTGCGTGCCGCGTAGCGGTGACGCAATTAAATCGTTGACGTCACGTACAACCCGACTTCAAAACGTCACGGACGCGATAACGCGACGATGACGTCACGCGCTATGCAATGACGTCGCCAAACCAACTGGGTGGCGTCAGGACGCACGCGTGCGCGACGACGCACTCGGTGCCGCCGCTGCGTGATGACGCAGCACGTCGCGTGACGTCACGCTCGGGGTCCGCTGTGCGGAGGCGGCGGGAGCAGCGGGGGCCCCGGGGACCCCGACTGCGCGTCCCTCCTCATCCCCTCGCTCGTCCCTCCTCGTCCCCTCGCTCGTCCCCTTGCTCCCTCCTCGTCCCGCCCGCCCGGGCCTCGCTGCCGCCGCCATGGGGTGAGTGCGACTCCCGCTCCCTCCTCACCCCTCACCCCGCGCCGCCGCCGCGCTCGCGCGGGTCCCGTTATTCGCCTTCTCCACGGGGCCCCGAGAGGGGCTCGGGGAGGGGGCCCAAGGATCGGGGTCCCGGGGTCTCGAGGTCGGGCCCCTGTGCGGGTCTCCCTCCCCGTCGCCGCTGGGTCCGGGATTCGCTCGCCCATCGCTGCGACACGGGGCCCGCTGCCTCTCTCGGGGGTGGGGGGGGGGTCTCTTGCTTCTTCTCCCGCTTAGTGCCCCGTCCCCTGTCGGGGACCCTGGACCCCCCCCCCACGCCCCGAGTCGCGGGCCCCGCTCGGGTCGGTGGACAAGCGAAGCGGCAGCAGTCCGTGTCACGCAGAGCCCCATCAAGAGGACCCCCTCGCCCCCCGCTGGGGGCGCGGGTACCCGGGGCCCCAGGGAGCGCGGCCCCTACCCCCCCCCCAGAGGGACCCCCCCCCAGAGGGACCCCCCCCCCGGGGCCTCCCGCGCTCTTGACGCGCAGCATCTCGTGAACCCAGGAATGCGGCGCCGCGGGAAAAAAAAATCAAATGAACCCCGCGGCGAGAGACGTGGGGGTCCAGAGATGAGAGGAGGGGGGGCAGAGACGGGGTTGTGGCCAGGGGAAAGGGGCACGGCAGAGCTGCAGAGACGGGAGGACATGGGAGAGTGGGGGGCCTTGGCCTATTAGGGCCTTGAGGGACTGGGGGAGGCAATAGCAGACTGGGGTCTGCAGGTCATTGGGAGGCTGCGGTCATCGGTAGAATAATGGTGGACTTGAGAATGAAGGCCGAGCATAGCGTTGCATGTGGGGGTGTGAGAAGGCAAAGGGGTCTTGGGGAGGTTTGTGTAGCAGGCAGGACACTTTGGGGGGGGGGGGGGGGGCACAAAGGGGCTAAGAGGAGGTGGTGGGAGCCTTGTGAACAGTCTATCGACAAAACTGCTTTGCGGGGGAGATGGAGGCGCTTCTAGAACTACGTTCACACCATCCCATTGAGAGGGGTGGGCGGGGCAGTGTTATGTGGCTGTAACTGTTGGGCCACACAAACATTGGTCAGTACATATTGAATACAAGTCCAAGGTGGTGGTGATGTGGACCGCATGGCCTGTGCCCCTAACTTCTGCCTTGGGCAGGCGCTGGGGTTAAAATGTGTTACGCTTGGAAGAAAAGCCAACGGTCAAAAAATAACCCTGCAGCCAACATAATTAATACATTAAATAGCATTTGATGTTTGAATAACCATTACTGGGAAATGTGTCATGATATTGTGGCGTGGTGATGATGAGGAAGGGAGATGGGGGGTTGCGTTGTTTGTGAGAGGGTGGTGGTGCATGAGGGTGTTGGGTAGAGTTAAGGTCCTACTGCAGGGTTACCCAGCGCGCAACTCACAGTCTGAAGGCTGCAAGTTCAACCTAGTCAAAGGTCCACTTAACCAATCGTCCATACGAGGTTGATCATATGAGAACCGCTTTCTGAGAAGCCACAATTCCCATGGAGCCGTTGGCGATGCGCTAGTGTCACCATGCGACGGTACTAACTTACAGGGCCACCCAGAGATTCCTGGAGGTCGGGGGCAGAATTCCACCTGGTGGGGGCCCTTTTATTCCACCGTCCAGAAGCCAATGCATTTGTGGGGCCATATTTTGAGTGAGGCCCTTGGCAATTGCCCCCCTTTGCCCTGACAGAATTCCTTGCACACCTCAGTGGGCCCAGGGCAGAGGTGAGTGTTGTTCATTTGAGCAAAGATGCAGCTCTTCTTTGAATTGGCCTTGACAATGAGTGAGCACATGGTCCGTGATCATCATCAGATTGGTCTGGCGAATAGTTGTTCTCTAGTCTGACGTTAATTTGTTTAAAACAGTTATTACATAGGAAGCCAAAAAAACACCTCCACAATTCGTGGGTGATTGTATGCTGACCCAAGAGCAGTGGGTGTGAACCTTCACCAGAGCTCAGCCAGCACGATGGCTCCAAGGAACCGAAAATGCAGCCAAAAACCAAAGGAAAATTCTATGAAGGAAAGTTCCAGACAATACGGCTCACGCACTGGAATGCGTTCACCAGGGGACATCTCTGGCCTCTGTCACAGCAACATTTCCAGACCTCGTTACACCCAGTGCCTCGCGCCCATGGGCCATAAAATATGGCACGGCAGAGGTTGTGAAGGGGCAGCTGAAGAGGGGCAGCCAAGGGGGCTGTAGCATTGCACCGATCTCCAGCGAGTGAACATCGTGTACACAGCACCGTGTAAACATGGCCCTACGTTTTAAGTGGCTGAGTGTGTGTGGCGTGCACACGTGGCCCATCTTTGAGGAAAAGTTAATTCCTGGGGTATGGGTGAGGGGCGCACGCCGGTGCAGCTGAGCACACATCTTGTGTTGTCTCGTGGCCGCCTCCCCCCATCTCATGGATCGGGGGCAGCGCTTGCCCCGGAGAAGCCCTGCTAGCCCCGGACGAGCCCTGCTAGCCCTGGCTGCTCGTGTCGCTGGACCCAGCGAGAGCCCCGTGCGCCATCCTGCCCGCTCCGCTCAACCTCACGCTGGCCGTGCGGCAGCACGTGGTCGCAGCGGTATTTATAAGTGTGGTATTTTTGGGGATTGCTGATTCCAGCATGTGTGGAGGACGCATACTGTCGGTGAATGCGAGGGGAGGGGAGGGCGAGCAGCAGCAGGAGGAGAGGGCCGTCCCCTGGATGCGCTGTTTGCTGGGCCCCATCTCTCCAAGCGATCATCAGGGAGAGCGTGGAAGGGCCCAGGCCACCCGCCCCTTAAGCGCACGGGGCTCGGTGCGCCCTCCGCACGGAGCTGACTGCGCAAAATCCTCGATTAAATACATACGTGGCCAGCACGGGCGTCACCCTTACATTAAGGGTGCCCACGAAAGGTGGCAGTGGCCTTCCGCGTGATTATTTTTACCCGACAGCTGTTGGATGTGTGATGAATTGAGGTCACGTTCTTAAAAAGATAATTACATGGGATGGGATTATAAATCGTGCACCCAACTTTGTAAAATGTTTGATGATCATTCAAAAATGCTGTTTAACACCGTGTGGGTTTTTCCACAAATTATAACGGAACTACTCTCCAAATTTAAGATATAACGGAACTGCGCCATCCGAACGAAGAACCGTGGTTACGGACGGCAGAGTCTTGCATCATCGAGTGCAGGAAAGACCCTGGAAGAGAATAGCACGGGTCTACGTCAATAGGCGTCTCTAATAGCGCCCTCCGCACAGCCACAGCGCAGCGCCCGCGATGTGGAGAGGGGGCTGCCGACTGGCTGTCTTCTCTCCTATGAACCCTTCCCGGCTGTACACCAGACTGCCGCCTCTCATCCACGCCATGTTTAACCACCACAACGCAGCTCGCAACAACGCAGCTCACTTTCTGCTTCTTTACTCGCACTTTTTGAATTTCTTCCCATCGTCTTTTTTCCCCAAGAATTTGCAACCTTGTTCAGTTCAAGAGATGTGGGATCTCTTCTCCATCACAACTTTGTTGGTGATATTTGTTACTGGCTCCTGGACGTTTTGGCCTTTGGGCCTGTGTTCAAGAACCATAACAATACGTAGAAATGCACTATTGAGAGCTCCAGCTCTATGCAATTGAGACATTGGTCCCTGCCATATGAATGTGGAAATGTCCCCACTGACTCGGGGCTGCTTGCAGAGTTGATCACCGCCCCACGCTTAATTCACCTCCCTGAGCCACCTGGGCCTCTCGTCCACAACAACCGCGAGGGGAGAGAGGATTAGTGTGAGGAGGAGAGCGCAGCCAGGGCCTGTGATTGCCGCAGCAGCGGGGGCTGGCGCACGGTGCCAGGGCCTGGCTGTAATTGCCAAGCGCCGTCATCCATGGCGGAGGCAACGCATCTCACCAGCCATGGCGACGCTTCCGAACCCTGTCCTTGTGGAGTGGTGTGAGTAGTGTGGTGTCTGAGGAAGTGGTGGTGGTGTGTGCCAGTGTGCGGAGTGGTGTCAGTGGGGTGATGCATGCACTAGGGTGGCTAAAATATTTTTTTTGTGTGTAACTGGTAACAGCATTGAAAGAAACCGGTTACTGGTTTACACGCGAATATAAATGTGTAGAGCAATAAACACACGTGCTACTGTGTCTGGGTGCTGCTGTGTGTGGGTGCTGTGTGTGTGTATGTGAGTGCTGTGTGTGTGAGTGCTGTGTGTGTGAGTGCTGTGTGTGTGAGTGCTGTGTGTGAGGGTGCTGTGTGTGTGTGAGTGCTGTGTGTGTGAGTGCTGTGTGTGTGAGTGCTGTGTGTGTGAGTGCTGTGTGTGTGAGTGCTGTGTGTGTGTGTGAGTGCTGTGTGTGTGTGTGAGTGCTGTGTGTGTGAGTGCTGTGTGTGTGTGTGAGTGCTGTGTGTGTGTGTGTGAGTGCTGTGTGTGTGAGTGCTGTGTGTTTGAGTGCTGTGTGTTTGAGTGCTGTGTGTGTGTGTGAGTGCTGTGTGTGTGTGTGTGAGTGCTGTGTGTGTGTGTGTGAGTGCTGTGTGTGTGTGAGTGCTGTGTGTGTGTGTGTGAGTGCTGTGTGTTTGAGTGCTGTGTGTTTGAGTGCTGTGTGTGTGTGCTGTGTGTGTGAGTGCTGTGTGTGTGAGTGCTGTGTGTGAGGGTGCTTTGTGTGTGAGTGCTGTGTGTGTGAGTGCTGTGTGTGTGTGTGAGAGTGCTGTGTGTGTGAGTTCTGTGTGTGTGAGTTCTGTGTGTGTGAGTGCTGCGTGCTGTGTGTGTGTGAGTTCTGTGTGTGTGAGTTCTGTGTGTGCGAGTGCTGCGTGCTGTGTGTGTGTGAGTGCTGTGTGTGAGTGCTGCGTGCTGTGTGTGTGAGTGCTGCGTGCTGTGTGTGTGTGAGTGCTGTGTGTGTGAGTGCTATGTGTAAGAATGCTGTGTGTGTGTGCTGTATGTGTGGGTGCTGTGTGTGTGTGTGCTGCGTGTGTGAGTGATGTGTGTGTGTGAGTGCTGTGTGTGTGAGTGCTGTGTGTGAGTGCTGTGTGTGTGTATGAGTGCTGTGTGTGTGAGTGCTGTGTGTGAGTGCTGTGTGTGTGTATGAGTGCTGTGTGTGTGTGTGAGTGCTGTGTGTGTGTGAGTGCTGTGTGTGAGTGCTGTGTGTGTGAGTGCTGTGTGTGTGTGTGAGTGCTGTGTGTGTGTGTGAGTGCTGTGTGTGTGAGTGCTGTGTGTGAGTGCTGTGTGTGTGTGTGTGAGTGCTGTGTGTGTGTGTGAGTGCTGTGTGTGTGTGTGAGTGCTGTGTGTGAGTGCTGTGTGTGTGTGTGAGTGCTGTGTGTGAGTGCTGTGTGTGAGTGCTGTGTGTGTGTGCTGTGTGTGTGTGAGTGCTGTGTGTGTGTGTGCTGCGTGTGTGTGTGCTGCGTGTGTGAGTGCTGCGTGTGTGTGAGTGCTGCGTGTGTGTGAGTGCTGCGTGTGTGTGAGTGCTGTGTGCTGTGTGTGTGGGTGCTGTGTGTGTGTGAGTGCTGTGTGTGCTGTGTGTGAGTGCTGTGTGTGTGTGAGTGCTGTGTGTGTGTGCTGTGTGTGAGTGCTGTGTGTGAGTGCTGTGTGTGCTGTGTGTGTGAGTGCTGTGTATGTGCTGTGTGTGTGCTGTGTGTGAGTGATGTGTGTGTGTGAATGCCAGGTGTGTGAGTGCTGTGTGTGTGTGTGAGTGCTGTGTGAGTGCTGTGTGTGTGGGTGCTGTGTGTGAGTGCTGTGTGTGTGAGTGCTGTGTGTGTGAGTGCTGTGTGTGTGTGAATGCCAGGTGTGTGAGTTGCTGTGTGTGTGAGTGCTGTGTGTGTGAGTGCTGTGTGTGTGAGTGCTGTGTGTGTGAGTGCTGTGTGTGTGAGTGCTGTGTGTGTGTGTGAGTGCTGTGTGTGTGTGTGTGAGTGCTGTGTGTGTGTGTGTGAGTGCTGTGAGAGTGCTGTGTGTGTGCTGTGTGAGTGCTGTATGTGTGGGTGCTGTGTGTGTGTGAATGCCAGGTGTGTGAGTGCTGTGTGTGTGAGTGCTGTGTGTGTGAGTGCTGTGTGGGTGCTGTGTGTGTGTGTGTGCTGTGTGGGTGCTGTGTGTGTGTGGGTGCTGTGTGTGTGTGGGTGCTGTGTGTGTGGGTACTGTGTGTGTGAGTGCTGTGTGTGTGTGTGAGTTCTGTGTGTGTGTGAGTTCTGTGTGTGTGTGTTGTGTGAGTGCTGTGTGTGTGTTGTGTGAGTGCTGTGTGTGTGTGTGCTGTGTGTGTGAGTGCTGTGTGTGTGAGTGCCGTGCGTGTGTGAGTGCTGTGTGTGTGTGCTGTGTGTGTTTGCTGTGTGTGTGTGTGAGTACTGTGTGTGTGTGTGAGTGCTGTGTGTGTGTGAGTGCTGTGTGTGTGTGTGAGTGCTGTGTGTGTGAGTGCTGTGTGTGTGTGTGAGTGCTGTGTGTGTGTGAGTGCTGTGTGTGTGTGAGTGCTGTGTGTGTGTGAGTGCTGTGTGTGTGTGTGTGAGTGCTGTGTGTGTGAGTGCTGTGTGTGTGGGTGCTGTGTGTGTGAGTGCTGTGTGTGTGGGTGCTGTGTGTGTGAGTGCTGTGTGTGTGGGTGCTGTGTGTGTGAGTGCTGTGTGAGTGCTGTGTGTGTGCTGTGTGTGCTGTGTGTGTGAGTGATGTGTGTATGTGTGTGCTGCTGTGTGTGAGTGCTGTGTGTGTGTGTGCTGTGTGTGTGTGTGCTGCTGTGTGTGTTTGGCCGTGACATTGTCCAGCCACAGCGCATTCGCCGCTGGCTGCAAAGGTTCGTGGTTTGAATCCAGCAGGCCGCCCTGGTTATTACTGCGGGTGACGCCATTCGAAAAGAGTAGCAGGCCGTTGTGTGCTGGTGTCATGGTCCAAATGAGAACATTTACACTGCAGATGACTCAGTTGGGATTAAACATAGCAACAGCGCCCCCTTCTGTGTAACTGCAGCAGACTGCCTGTGAAGCATGGTGCCTGCGTGATAGCTTCGTGCTATGAGAATGGCGCAAACACCACATGCACTAATGATCTGGCTATGTGTGGTATGCGCGGTGCTTGTTTGGCTATATGAATGCGTTTGGGCTATATGTGTCGACTATGTGCTGCGCTGTCAATGTGAAGGATGTGTTGGCTACGTGGAGGATGTGTTGGCTACGTGCTGTGTTGTTGATGTGGAGGATGTGTTGGCTGTGTGCTGCATTGTCTGCGCGAAGGATGTGTCGGCTGTGCGTTGTTGTTGCTTAACGAGGGCAGCTGTTGGAGGCTGCCACCCTGCGCACTGTGCGAGTTTCTCGGGAGGAGCACAGTGGCGGCTGTGTGGCAGCCGGAGTCGGGGTTTGGGTGGCATTAGAGGCATGGGGTTTATGGGCGATTTGGGCGAGGAGGAGGGCGGCTGTCATGTGCAGTCGCGACACTCCGGGACAGGTGGGGGAATCACAGGCACACACATGAAGACAAAGATCCTCCATATAGCCAACGCAGACTGTTCGGCCAAGTGCTGTTAGCGAGCACCTACTATGCCCAGCACGGCGCACAAGGGGATGGTGTAGCCAGCACCAGACCCATCCGCCGGTTCATTTAAGGCGGAACTGACCTAGGGGAGGCCCAGTTCTAGTTAAAATATTCACCACTGATGCCGGCCAGGCCGGAAATACAATTCAGATGGCCGGGTTTGTAGTGCAGTGCGCTAACCACTAAGCCAACGCTCTCCACTTCACAGACACACACACGCACTTGCATACTCGCATGCGCGCTCACACACTGGCCCGCGCACACTTGGTCAAAATCAGTCACACTTGCTGGCACACACGCGCTCCCACCATCACTCACGCATGTACACGCACACGCTCATTCTCACACAGACTCCGACGCGCGGACAAACGCACGCAGTCGCACACGTGAGCGCGCGGCACTGAAAGGAGGGTGTTATTTTAGACGTGAATGCCGAAGCTCTGGGGAGAGGAGAGAGACAGAGGCCGATTGTGTTGGCAGAGAAAGAGAGGGAAGAGAGAGAAACAGAGAAGTCATTACTACAGAGAGAAACACAGGCATATATACTGTACACACACGCACATACGCTTAGCACACACAGCCACTCGCAATCATATAGACAATCATACACAACACTCACAAACAAATAAACACATGCTCAGCCACACACAGGCAACCACAAACTCTGATAGCCACACACACATAGCCACTCACTCAGATAGCCACACAACCTCTGATAGCCACACACACACTCAGATTGCCACGTACATTCAGCTGCTCTCGGCCACACACAATCTCAGATAGCCACACTCAGATAGCCACACACTCTCATAGCCACACACTCTCATAGCCACACTCACATAGCCACACTCACATAGCCACACACTCACATAGCCACACACTCATAGCCACACACTCATAGCCACACACTCACATAGCCACACACACTCAGATAGCCACACTCACATAGCCACACACACTCACATAGCCACACTCACATAGCCACACTCAGATAGCCACACACTCTCATAGCCACACACTCACATAGCCACACTCACATAGCCACACTCACATAGCCACACACTCACATAGCCACACACTCATAGCCACACACTCATAGCCACACACTCACATAGCCACACTTACATAGCCACACTCACATAGCCACACACACTCAGATAGCCACACTCACATAGCCACACACTCTCAGATAGCCACACACTCTCATAGCCACTCACTCTCATAGCCACACACTCTCAGATAGCCACACAATCTCATAGCCACACACTCTCATAGCCACTCACTCACATAGCCACACAATCTCAGATAGCCACACACTCTCAGATAGCCACACACTCTCAGATAGCCACACACTCTCATAGCCACTCACTCTCATAGCCACACAATCTCAGATAGCCACCCACTCTCTCATAGCCACACACTCTCAGATAGCCACACAATCTCATAGCCACACACTCTCATAGCCACTCACTCACATAGCCACACAATCTCAGATAGCCACACACTCTCAGATAGCCACACACTCTCATAGCCACACACTCACATAGCCACACTCAGATAGCCACACTCACATAGCCACACTCTCAGATTGCCACTCTCTCATAGCCACTCACTCTCATAGCCACACACTCACATAGCCACTCACTTTCATAGCCACTCACATAGCCACACTCACATAGCCACACACTCTCATAGACACACTCTCAGATTGCCACACACTCTCAGATAGCCACACTCACATAGCCACACAATCTCAGATAGCCACACAATCTCACATAGCCACACAATCTCAGATAGCCACACACTCATAGCCACACACTCACACAGCCACACTCTCATAGCCACACTCTCAGATAGCCACACAATCTCAGATTGCCACACACTCTCAGATTGCCACACGCTCGCATTCGGTGGAGGGTGCTGTGTGCGCACGTGGGCCGTGTCCACGTGCCGGTGACGCCGTCTCCTCTGCCCCGGTGCCGGCACCGCCGCCATTGCCGTGGCCACGGCGTGCACGGCGTGCGCACGGCCCTCGCACGGCGTGGCGACAGGCGCCGCCCCCGTGTACACGTGCCATGTGCTGCTGCGCGGGGTGCCGGCTTCCTGCACCAGCAGCAGGTGTGTGTGCAGCAGCTGTGTGTGTGCGGCAGCTGTGTGTGTGCAGGTGTGTGTGCAGCAGCTGTGTGTGTGCAGCAGCTATGTGTGTGTTTCGAAGCCACCTCCCTACTGCAGTGTATGGTGGCACACACAAGCAGTGGCATGGAGGTGGAGTTGATGGATCATGCGGGGATGAGAGTTATGGCAAAGTGGCATTCCCACACGCAGGGTAGGGAGCTGGTGCTACTTGGGTGAGGGGGGGGGGCAACACAGCAAGTAGGATTCTGAGCTGTCTTTTCTTGTACGCCTGCGTTTACTTCGGGCACTCTGGATTCCTTGGATGTAAAATGAAAACATTTGCTTAATGTTGCCAATATAGAGACACACGAAATAGAGCGTGAATGATTCTGTGAGGGGCTTGCTGGCCTAAAGTTCCCAATTAGTATGAGTAATTATTCACAATTAGTGATTTCACAGGTGTGTGTGTCGCCGGATGTGATCCACACACGCTCACTAGCGAACCGAGCGCTGGCAGCACGGAGAGTGGGGGGGGGGTGTTGTGCACCAGCTGGGTGGAATTGGGTGGCAATTCAGGCCGTGGGGTGCCAGGGTCTCGTGGCGGTGGGGAACGGCAGCCGTGGTACAAACACGACTGCGCGGGCCGAGTGCTGGCATAGCTCGGTGGTGGTGGTGATGGTGATGGTGCTGTGGGAGGTGGTGACGGTGGTGATGGCTGTGGTGGTTGTGGTTGCGATGATGGTTGTGGTGATGGCAGTGCCGATGATAACGGTGGTGACAGTGAGGATAATGGTGGTGGTGATGGTAGAAGGGACTTGTTCAAGGATGGCTATGGAGGTAATTTGTAGATGGAGATCAACTGGAACCGTCAGTCACCCTGACCCCTGACCCTCCAACCCCCCCCCGCCCTCCCCTGCAGGGAGCAGCCAATCTTCAGCACGAAGGCGCACGTGTTCCAGATCGACCCGGCCACCAAGAAGAACTGGGTCCCGGCGAGCAAGCAGGCGGTCGCCGTGTCCTACTACTACGACTCGGCCCGCAACGCCTACCGCATCATCAGCATGGACGGCACCAAGGTGAGCGGCGGGGGCCGCCAGGGGCCCGAGGGGGCCGCCGCCCCCCGCCCCACCGGAGGGGCCATCTTGCCGACCGACAGCTCCGCCGGCTGCAGCTGCTTCCTCGGACGCTGCCTTCCGAGCTTCCTGGCTCGCAACGCAACGCGTGTACAGTGCTAGGGCAGGCAAGACGGGTGGGGGCCACGCAGCGTGGGAGGTAGCGGCGAGCTGGGGATGAGGAGTCGTAGTAATGGGGGTTGGGATGTTGTTGCAGGACCAGGCGAGCGCGTGGTGGTGGTGGTGGTCACATTGTGAGGCCGAGGATGCTGGTAGTGGTGAGGAGTTGGGAGGTTGTTGCGGTTGGATTCTTGCAGGCGTGTGGGCACGCTACGGAACGTGCTCGGTGGTGGTGGACAGGGCGGTGAGGAGCGTTGTTGGTCGTGGTGGTGGTGGCGGCGGGGGAGGGGTTGTTGGTTACGAATCCGAGGCGCTCATTGCTTTCACTGGACGCCGGCCCAGTTCTGCCGAGGAGGGGAGCGGGGTGAGTGGAGTGGGGAGGGGGCAACAGGAGTGAGAAAAAAAAGCGGTGGACATTCTTGTGAGCTGAGGCACGACAGCGACGCTGGGCCCCAGCCACTTCACATTCCCGGCCCTGGCCGCACCGACTGTGTGTGATGGTGTCGACTGCCCCTCCAACTTCCCTCTCTCATGCCCCCCCCTCCCCCATTTCCTGGTGCCCAGGTGATCATCAACAGCACGGTGACGCCAAACATGGCGTTCACCAAGACGTCACAGAAGTTTGGGCAGTGGGCAGACAGCCGTGCCAACACGGTCTACGGCCTGGGCTTCTCATCCGAGCAGCATCTCACCAAGGTGCCCCGACTCCTCCGCCTCCTCCTCCTCGTGTCCTTAACTTAGTACCTGGTGCAGTGTGTAAAACGTCAGACAAAGGTGGCTGGGCGTGGTGTTGGCCACCCACATCCTTGTGCACCTTGCCGACTAACAGCACTTTCTTGCACAGCCTGTTGAGGCTATAGGGAGATATTTGTCTTTGTGTATGGACTGTGCTGCTCCCCCCCCCTCTCCACAGTTTGCGGAGAAGTTCCAGGAGGTGAAGGAGGCAGCGCGCACGGCGAGAGAGAAGTCGCAGGAAAAGGTGGAGACGTCCAGCAACCACTCACAGGTATGTCCACCCTCCAGGTCACGAACCCATGACCCCTCCAGGTCACGAACCCATGACCCCTCCAGGTCACGAACCCTCAAGGTCACGACCCCTCCAGGTCACGAACCCATGACCTCTCCAGGTCACGAACCCATGACCCCTCCAGGTCACGAACCCTCAAGGTCACGACCCCTCCAGGTCACGAACCCATGACCCCTCCAGGTCACGAACCCATGACCCCTCCAGGTCACGAACCCATGACCCCTCCAGGTCACGAACCCTCAAGGTCACGACCCCTCCAGGTCACGAACCCATGACCCCTCCAGGTCACGAACCAATGACCCCTCCAGGTCACGAACCCATGACCCCTCCAGGTCACGAACCCTCAAGGTCACGACCCCTCCAGGTCACGAACCCATGACCCCTCCAGGTCACGAACCCATGACCCCTCCAGGTCACGAACCCTCAAGGTCACGACCCCTCCAGGTCACGAACCCATGACCCCTCCAGGTCACGAACCCATGACCCCTCCAGGTCACGAACCCATGACCCCTCCAGGTCACGAACCCTCAAGGTCACGACCCCTCCAGGTCACGAACCCATGACCCCTCCAGGTCACGAACCAATGACCCCTCCAGGTCACGAACCCATGACCCCTCCAGGTCACGAACCCTCAAGGTCACGACCCCTCCAGGTCACGAACCCATGACCCCTCCAGGTCACGAACCCATGACCCCTCCAGGTCACGAACCCTCAAGGTCACGACCCCTCCAGGTCACGAACCCATGACCCCTCCAGGTCACGAACCCATGACCCCTCCAGGTCACGAACCCTCCAGGTCACGAACCCAAATGCACGACAGACCCCTGATGTCACTTTTCAGCACAAACGGCACGATGGCAAGGGCTGTGGAGATGCCACCGGTGCAGGGCAGGAGGAGGGGAGACCGAGCGGGCGGAAGGCGAGAGGATGCGGTGGCGCGAGGACGGCGAGTTGCTCGGAGAGAAGAGGCACGGAGCAGAAGCTCGCGGGGAGAGAAAATCCGAGCAGCCGACACGTTGCGGCGGTGGGACTTGGAGGGAGAAGAGTGGTGGCGCGGTCGCGGTTGTGGCGCGGTCGCGGTGCGGTTGTTGTAACACGAACGCCGGCGCGGTCGCCCCCACGCAGGAGTCGAGCAGCAGCGACTCGGCGAGCCAGCAGCAGCAGCAGCAGCCGCCCCAGCACCCGACGGGCACGCCTGGACCCCCTGGGGCCACGGGGCCCGCGGGGCCCCCCGGGACCCCCGGCACCCCCGGCACCCCCGGGCAGCCCCCCGCCTACAACGGCACAGACGACGAGAAGGTGACGCAGGGCGTCCCCGTGGAGGCCCAGCTCTCCTACGAGAACGAGCGACTCAAGGTGGCGCTCGCCCAAAGGTGAGGGGGAGGAGAGGGGCGAGCGAGGGGCGAGCGAGGGGCGAGCTGTATAATTGACCTGGAAAGGCGTCGTATATAAAAGTTAAGTTGTTGTTGTTGTTGTTCTCGCCGCTCAGCTCCGCCAACGGCAAGAAGTGGGAGGTGGAGCTGCAGGCGCTGAAGAGCAGCAACTCGCGGCTGTCGGCGGCGCTCACCGAGGCGACCGCCAGCGCCGACGCGGGGAAGCAGCAGCTCCACGCACTGCAGGGGGAGGCGGAGCACCTGCGGCAGAGGGTGGGGACACGGGGGAGGGGAGGGGGGCGGCGGTGGGGGGAGGCACTCGCGGGCAAGCCGAGGGGAGCTCTGGCAGTGCTTCACGTGTCTGTGCTGCGTGTTCGCGCACTCACTCCCCACGCCTGCCCGGCCCCCCCTCGTCCGCTTTACCCCGCCCTCCCACTACCCGCTCACCCCCCCCCCCCCAGGTGTTGGAGCTGGAGAGCGAGACGGGGGAGAGCGGCGCCGCGGCGGAGAGAAACTCGGAGCTGGCGCAGCGTGTGGAGCTGCTGGAGGCGACGCTGCACGAGAGGGAAGAGGTGAGGGGGAGTGAGCGGGACGCCGGAGTGTGGACGCACGTGCGTGCGTTTCTGCGCGAGTGCGCGCGTCGCCGTGTGTAAATGTGCGTCGCTGCGCGTGTAGGAGGTGGAGAGGCTGAAGCTGCAGCAAGAGGTGGTGCAGCAGGTGGAGGCGCAGAGGGACGCCGCCTCCCGCCAGCTCAAGGTGCGTCCGTGCGTTCTCATGTACGCGTGCATTTTCTTGCGGTGCGTTCACGGGCCACGTGCGAGTGGAGCGTTGTCGTGTCGAGTGGAACACGCGGGGTAGCGTGTGGCGGAGGATTGAGTGGAGCGTGACGTGAAGAGCGGCGGAGTGCGTGGTGGAATGGTGGAGCGGAGCACGCGGGTGGAGCGCTGCGGCCTGCGGCCCTAACGAGTGGCCCTCTCCCCCGTGCAGGAGACGGAGGAGCGGGCCGAGGGGCTGGCGGCACGTGTAGCCGAGCTGGAGGAGGCCGTGGGCGCCGCTCGGGCCCAGCAGCTGGAGCAGGGCGAGCGCCTGCGCGATGTCCTGGGCGTTCTCGATGGCAAGATCTCCGAGCTCACCGAGCTGCGCGAGAGCGTCGCCAAGCTGGTGCTCGCCGACTAACGCGGGCCGCCGCACCGCCGGCAGGCGGGTGGGCAGAGCGCCGCCGAGCCCCGTGGGAGGCACCGACATCAACGCGCACGCGCGCGCACGTACTCGCACGCACGCACGGCGGCTTGCATGCATTTGTCGGGAGATGGTGCCGCTCTCCGGAGCTCGGTCCCGCGGCCGCGGCGGCGGCGGCGACGGGCCGCGCCGAACGCCGCCGTCGTCGAGAGCACCGCGGCAAAGGTCGCGGGTGGCGACGACCCCCCGGCAGCCGGGGCTCGTGGTTTGAACGGCCGCCCGCCGCGGGGAGCGGGCCAGGCCGCCGGCGTCGTTGTCGGGGGCCCTTGTGGGGCGCGCCCTCCGCCGGGCCCTCCGCCGGGCCCTCCGCCGGGCCCGCGCCACGTCCGCCGCACGGTCGTGAGGCCGCGCGCCGTGGATGACGAGTGGGACGCGGAGTTACCAACGCTCGTTATCGTAGCAAATCGTACCGTGGGCGCGCGGTCCGCTCCGCTCCCGTTACGGGTGTGCAGGACCCCCCCCCGCCCCCCACCCCCGGGCGGGCTTGCGGGAGGCCCCGTCCCCCCTTGGCGGGTGTGCGGGCCCCATCGCGGACGTGCGGGAGGCTCCCCGCTGTCCCCGCGCACCGTCTCGTGTCCGTCCATTCTCTGTGCGGCGTCATTTGGTAGATTTAGGTCCCTCTCGGCATACGTATCAAATATCGTGCAGTATATCCAGTGAATGGACTTAGGGCTGAACGACTATTGTGTAGTAACCAAATACCTTCCATCCAATCAAATATCCACGTATGAGCCATAGTATATATTATCAAATGTGTAGGAGGACTTGCTTGGAGTCGCACTTATATCGTTCATTCGTGGCCGTGTTTAGGCGTAGTGCCGTGCGCGATCGCGTGGAGCGCGACAGCTTCTCCCACGATGCTGCTGCTGCTGCCCACGGCGCTCAGGCGTCGGGCAGCAGGGGTCAGGGGTCAGGGCAGCCACCCCGTGCGTTTAAAAGGGTCTTGGGGGCCGCGGTGGGGTCAGCCGCGTCCCCTTCGCCGCTGGGGACCGGAGTATCGGAGGGCGCGTGGCGGGGGGCGCCTGCGAGAGGAGGGGGCGGGGAGTAGGTGTTTTTTTCGGGGGGGGGGGGTGCCTTGAGGTCGCCTTCATCCCCCCGGGGTACCGCCCCCTTCCCTCGCGGCGGGGGTCACAGGTCTCGCAGTCTTCCTCTCGAGCGGGCCGTCCGTCCGTCCGGCTGCCGTCCCCCGCGCCGTTCCACCACCGCCGACGAGGACGCCCGCGACCAATGCGGCAAACGCACCGCCGCGGTGGCCGAGACGGAGGCATGGGCGCGACGGCGGCCGCCGGGTCGGCGAGGGCTGGCGAGACCGCGTCTCTTTTGTAATTTTCGCGAGGTCGTTTCGAGGGGGCGTTCGGATGTTTTTCTTTTTTGAATGGGGAAACTTTGCCAATCGTTAAGCTACTACTATTATTACTACTGTGCGTTATAAAGTTTTATTTGTGAGTTTTAAGTAGTGCAGTATTACTTTATTTATCTAGGAAACTTGAGAGGCGTTCCAAGCGATGGGCAGCCCTGGGAAAGCTCATCTTTTGCCGACGTTTGAGCCAGCGAGGTCGAGCGTCCCTCGCGACGTCGAGTGTGTGAACCCGTTCCAGTTGGGCCTACGATCAAAACGAGAGCGATGGTGGGGGCCCTCCCCGCCGAGGGAGCGCCGACCCGCGACGAGAGACGCTGTTGGTTTCTGCCCCGACCCCGCGTCGCTCCTCTTTTTTTTTTTTTTCCCCCAATGCGAATAAATCGTTTTGTCCGTGGCGCCGGCGTCCCCTCGTGTCCTCTGTCCGTTTGGGGACTCGGTGAGCGGCCGTGGCGTCGTTCCCTCTGGCCACAGTTCCCCTGCGAGTCGTCGTGCGTAGGAGATGGGAGTGCCAAGAGAAAAGCTGTCGCGTGAACGAGGTGGCACTTCAGATGCAAGGTCCGTGCACTGCGCTCCCGTGGCGATGTCGCCAGGTGGGGTGTCTCGTGGAGTGAGCGGGGATTTCTGGATTTAATTTGTCGTTCTTGCTCTGCACCTCCGATTAGCGTGGTTGGCTTCACAGGATGCAAAAGTTCAACATACATATCGGTGGTGAATATCTGAACCCGTGCCAAGCCACCTTTAGGTCGACTCGGCTGTAAATGAGCACCTGTTGCAGTGTGTAGTCATCAACACCGAGGGAACAAAGGCGGGCGTGGTGTGGATTGCACTACCCCCGAGTGTGCCGCCCTGCCAACCTTAATAGGTGCTCGCCATCAGAATGTATTCAACTATCTCATGCTTAACTGGGGGGAGGGGGGGATGGTGCTTTATACAGCGGCGATGCAAAAATAGCCCTCGCTCCCAGCATTCCTCTGTCACCGCTCAAAGCGCCCTCGTGGCACTGTCGACTTGCTGCTCCCCACACCGGCTGCTTGCGCGCCGCTGCTCCCCAGGTTCTGGGGTTGTGCCGCCTTGAGACGTCGTTCTGTGTGCTCGAGAGCTTCTTCAAGAGCGAGATTCAATTCCTGAATTAAACTTCAGTTCCTGCAGAAGCTCCACACGCAAAAAATCGTCCGATGTCATGCCAGACGCACAATACAACCCCAAAAACACGAGGTATGCGTACCACGCACAGTGCATGCACGGCACAGTTGTGTACACACGGTATCAGCACAAGAAATGAACACTGCCTCATTGGTCATTTGAGTAAAAAGTCATTTATAAGTCTACGAGACTGGGTAGGTCTACAAATCTCAGTCTTGTGAGAAAGCAATGCAACCATATCTGACGACGCTGTAGAAGAACAGTGGGCGTATTTATTTTATACAGAGGCAGTCGGTCATAGGCAGGGGAAATGGGGAAAGTGTTGAGAGTAAATGGGTTTACACATGAGTCAGTTATACAAGTCCAGTGCTTAATTAACCCTGGGTGTCCACGAGAGAAATCTCTGGTCTCTGTGACCTCTCTCCTGTATGGTCTGGATACGGGAGGCCATGAACGAGCCCCAATCCACGGACCCCCGAATCTGCTGGAGCAGGGGACACGGGTGACTTCCGCTTCCGACAGAAGCAAGGTTTTGGTCAACTCGGAGACCCGGGCGCTCGCCCATCACCACCACTCCCAGCGACTCGGAGAGACGAGGCCTCATCCTGGAGTCAAAACCCAAACCCTGCTCCTTGGTGGCTGGGGCAGGGGCCGGCGTCGTGGGACGAGACCGCCTGACAAACTTAAATCACAGCCATCTCCGATCCTCCTGCTGCTGCCAATCCAGGCACTTTTGTTTCTCCTGCTGCCGATTTTCCTGCTTCAGGTGCAGCGGTGACTTGCTGCTGTTGTGCAGCACGAAGACGCTCCACCTCCCACACAGGGCCCCATCTCCACGTAGCTCAGGGCGCCACGCACCGCCCCGCTCGTCACGAGCGCGGCGCCGTCAGTACTGGGGATCACGCCGCACCCAGAGCCAGGGACGTCACTGGACTCCAGCACCTTGATCCAATGTCATTGGGTCAGGACCTTGGATTCTAATTCACTACTGAACTGGACCCCAGACTCCTGTGACCTGGGTAACTGCGCAAGGTCACCTGACCCCCAGGGCAAGGGGGGAGTGCGGCTTCATTAACACAAAACCGTTTAAAAGCCAGACGCCTATAAATAACACCGTGTACAGTCATCTAGATGAGTTTGTAAAACACGTGGAGGTTAAACTCAAAAGCACAGCGGCACGCCCCGTGTAGTGTTGATCGCTCGGCGGGGGCGAGGGGCGCTTCGCGGGACCCAAGCTGCGGGAAGGCGGAGGCCGAGCACCACGGGAGGGGCGAGTGTGGGGCACGGGAGGGGCGAGTGTGGGGCGAGTGTGGGGCACGGGAGGGGCGAGTGTGGGGCATGGGAGGGGCGAGCGTGGGGCACAGGAGGGGCGAGTGTGGGGCGAGTTTGGGGCACGGGAGGGGCGAGTGTGGGGCACGGGAGGGGCGAGTGTGGGGCACGTGAGGGGCGAGTGTGGGGCGAGTGAGGGGCGAGTGTGGGGCACGGGAGGGGCGAGTGTGGGGCACGTGAGGGGCGAGTGTGGGGCACGTGAGGGGCGAGTGTGGGGCACGTGAGGGGCGAGTGTGGGGCAAGTGAGGGGCGAGTGTGGGGCACGGGAGGGGCGAGTGTGGGGCACGTGAGGGGCGAGTGTGGGGCACGTGAGGGGCGAGTGTGGGGCACGTGAGGGGCGAGTGTGGGGCACGTGAGGGGCGAGTGTGGGGCAAGTGAGGGGCGAGTGAGGGGCGAGTGTGGGGCACGGGAGGGGCGAGTGTGGGGCACGTGAGGGGCGAGTGTGGGGCACGTGAGGGGCGAGTGTGGGGCACGTGAGGGGCGAGTGTGGGGCAAGTGAGGGGCGAGTGAGGGGCGAGTGTGGGGCACGGGAGGGGCGAGTGTGGGGCACGGGAGGGGCCACCGGGATCCCGTGGTGAAGACCTCCTGGCAGAAAGGTGCCATTGCTCCTTCCTTACCCAACAAGAACCTACTTTGCAATCGTCACTTCTCAAAAAGCACCATCCCAATCTCACCCCCCCACCCACCCCCTCTCGACCATGGCAGCTCCCGCAGCCTCCCCGCCGGTGTCCGCTCCATGGTGGGTGCACACGTCCCCCCGTGTCTCAATTCCCCCACCCCGGGCTCCCTGCAGGGATGCCGGCGCCGGCGCCGCGACTCCCACGGCGTTTAAAGTGAACGTGCTGCTGCGCCGCAGCCCCTTCTGGAACCAGAGCCTGGGACCGGGTGTGCAACCCGGCCGGCTTCGACTGCGAGGCGCTCGAGTTGCGAGTCGTGCAGACGAGGCCTCGCAGTGAGGGACCCGGGTTTGACCCCGGGGTTTGACCCCGGGTCCCTGGTGCATCATAGGGGAGTAGGATACAAGTCTCCCCCAGCCAATAAATAAACACAATACTGATTTTTTTTTGCATAAAAATCATAAAATGCTCAATTAAATAAACAAAGACGGAGTACAAATGTTGAACGAGGGCAGCGCCACTGGGTCCCGTTGCCGAGAGCCCCAACGTGTTAATTAGACGGTCTCGTTCAACCAACTCGGGTCGTGAAGAGCTTCGACTCCCTCGAGGTGCGGCACGGGCGGTGCCGGCGGCTCGTGCGGGGCCGCCGCCCACCCCCGCCGGGTGTCGTGCACCCCGCCGGGTGTCGTGCACCCCGCCGGCCGAGGCCCCGGCAGCTCCCGGCTCGCGCAGGCCGCACGACGACCGGAGCCCTCTCCTCCTCCTGCTCCTCCCTCCACGGGCGCGGCCACGTTGGTGCGCTGGGCCCCGGGGGGGGCGGGCGACGCTCAGCTCTCCCACTCGCCGCTCGTCATGTTTTCCTCTTCCTCCTCCTCCTCGTCCGAGTCGGGCGACGCCTCCTTGATCCTCATCATCGCCTGGCGGATGCTCCGCGTGAGGGGGTCTGCGTCGGGGTAGGTGCGGGGCCCGTCGACGTCCGTGCCACCGGGCACCACCTTCTTGAGCTTCACGCCGCGGCGGATCTGCGCCATGAGGCTGTCCTCGTCGCCCTCGTCGCTCTCGCTGGGCGCTGCCTGCCGCTCCGCCACCTTGCGCAGGTGGAAGCCGCCGCGCTTCAGCGACGCCAGCACCTCGTCCATGGGGGAGCCTGGGGGGTGGGGCACGGGGAAGTGCGGTGGTGCGGGAGGGGAATGGGGTGGTCATGCGTAGGTTGGCATGCACGCGGAGACACGGGCACACAGCTAAAACATACATTGGCACTCACAAATGCACAAACACAAACTAAAGACAAAGATTCCCCATATAGCCTTGAACAGACTGTTGGGGCAAGTGCTGAAGGCCGGCACGGCACACGAGGGTGTGGGTGGCCAGCACCATGCCTGTCCGTCAATGTCTCCCCAGTGGTGAAGTTTACACATTTCACCAGGTACTCCTTTGAGACTGAATCGACCTAGGGGAGGCCCAGGACTGGTGCAGATAATCGTCACTGGTCTTAAACTAATCGCCACTGGTGTCGGCCATGAGCGGAAATCGAACTCGGGTTGCCGGATTCGTAGCACAGCGCGCGAACCGCTACACCAGAGACACGTATGTCAATGAGCACCTATGAAGGCCAACATGCACGAACACACGAACACACGCGCTGACCGTGAGTCGCGGCCACGTGTCCAGACGACACGCGGAACGCGACGCAGAGCAACACAACGCAGACACCGTGGGCAGCACGGACACGAGACCGCGCCAGACACGGCCGTGCGCACACGTGGTGCCAGCTACAGTGACTTACAACGTCAAGTACAGTGTGCCAAGTACAGTGTGCCAAGAACAGAACTCGGCCGAGATTTCAAAGCCGGGCTCGTTTGCTGCACTCCCCCAGCTGGGAAAACTAAAAATAAAGTAACCACTCAGCAAAACCGTGAGCGCGGACCCTCCTCCCACAGACATGTGAATACGCACACAAATATACGTACACGTAACAACACTCCCACTCGCCCCGACAACGCACACCCCCTTAGGTATTTACACAAAGCCCCACACCCAAGACAAAGATCTCCTGTGCAGCATTGGCCAGACTACAGTTTCCCCAGTGTCGCCTCTCAACCGGCAAACCAACACATTACACACACACACCACCACTACGCACCCCGTACACACACACACACGCCGCACACACACACCTCCACTACGCGCCACGTACACACACACACACACACCACCACTACGCACCCCGTACACACACACACACGCCGCACACACACACCTCCACTACGCGCCACGTACACACACACGCCGCGCACACACACACACCACCACTACGCGCCCCGTATACACACACGCCGCACACACACACCTCCACTACGCGCCACGTACACACACACGCCGCGCACACACACACCACCACTACGCGCCCCGTATACACACACGCCGCGCACACACACACCACCACTACGCGCCTCGTACACACGCGCCGCGCACACACACACCACCACTACGCGCCCCGTATACACACACGCCGCGTACACACACACCACCACTACACGCCCCGTACACACACACACCACCACTACGTGCCCCGTACACACACACACACACCACCACTACGCGCCCCTTACACACACACACGCCGCACACACACACACACCACCACTACGAGCCCCGTACACATACACACGCCGCACACACACACACCACCACTACGCGCCCCTTACACACACACAAGCCGCACACACACACACACCAACACTACGAGCCCCGTACACATACACACGCCGCACACACACACACCACCACTACGCGCCCGGTACACACACACATGCCGCACACACACACAAACCACCGCTACACACCCCGTTGACACATCACGCCCCCCTCGCGTGCCCCTACCCCTGCGCTCCGCTGTGGGGGCCGCGTTGCCGTCCCCGCCGCGTGCCGCGCTGCGCAGGCGGCTCCGCGCGTCGCGCAGCAGCCCCGTGTCGAGCAGCAGCGTGGCAACCGGCGCCGCCGCCGCCTCCTTCCGGGCCACGCGCTCGGCGCGCCCGCTCGTCCCGGCGGCGCCCGGCGGATCCGGTGATGGCAGCGGGGGAGGGGGCGGGGGGCACGGCGGGGGGGGCGGCGGCGGCGGGGGAGGGGGTGGCGGCGGAGGGGGAGGGCCGGGAGGCGGCGGCGGCGGCGGCGCCGTGAGCGGCCGCGGAGGAGACTCGTCCCGCGGTGCGCCTCCGGCTTCGTCCGCCGCCGCACCGCCTCCGGCGGGCGGCCCCGCGCAGAAGATGTGAACGGGGATGTCGCGGGGGGCGCGTGGGGCCCGGGCCCCCCGCTCGGGCTTGCGTGCCGGCGCCTGCCACGGTTTGGGGGTCTCGGTGTGGAGCAGCGGCTGCGGCCGCGACGATGGCGACGAGGAGGATGAGGAGACGGAGCAGAGCGACAGGAGCGACGGGGAGCGGCTGCTCACGGCGCTGATGGTACCGCCGCCGCCGCCGCCGCGCCGTGTGCTCGGGGGTTGGTAGCGTGGAGGTCGCAGCACCATCTGCTGTGGGTGTTTCTGTTTGCCCGTCCACACACGCGCACCGATCAACCACGCAACCACGTGCGTGTGTACAAGACGACTGGCACGGTGGTCAGCATGGGTGGCGCATCTGCCGGCTATCTCGGCCCCGTGACTTGCCAGCCTTCCACGCTTCACATGGTCTCACGGTAAGCCTAGCCGTCACTTGCCACTAAGTGTGGGTGATGTCACCGCAGTGCTTGTGCCGGGCTAGGTGCACTTTGAGGTCACGTGAACTGTCCAACGCTTGGTGGCAGGAGGCCACGGGGCAGACCACCATGTTACAGGTTAACAGAGATGATCGATAGGTAGCAGCATCACCCCACGCTCCCCACAGTGCTAACACAACAGCCGCAGCCATAGCTGCCATGGCTGTTGTGGTTGTCGTGCGATTGTAGCTGGGCCGTGCGTCTCCTGTGGTCGGAGCCGCATGGCGCCCGTGCGCGCCCGTACCTGGCGGTACGCCTGCAGCCGCTCCAGCGTCTTCTGCCGCTCGCTCTGCACTCGCTCGCTCTCCCTCCTCCTCCCCTCCCGATGCTGCTCCCGCTTCTGTTCGGCGCAAACACGGGGGGGGGGGGGTGGCAGTGGGGGCCAGAGGCTCAGGGTCACGCACACACGGCGGTGGCAGCACAGGGGAGCAGCCCCGGCGTGGAGACGCACGACGCTCGCCGCCGTCCCCACGCTCGCCGCCGTCACCTTGGCAGCGAGCGTGGCGATGGGGCGAGCGTGCCGGTGCGTCGCTCTCCATATTAAAAACGTGGGTGGGCATCGCTCGGGGAGACGACCGCAGGAGGATCGGGCCTCGCCGCGGCGACGGCACCGCTCATCGGCGGGTGCACCGCGACACTCACCAGGTGCACGGCGACACTCACCAGGTGCACGGCGACACTCACCAGGTGCACGGCGACACTCACCAGGTGCACGGCGACACTCACCAGGTGCACGGCGACACTCACCAGGTGCACGGCGACACTCACCAGGTGCACGGCGTGGTGCTGCCGGTAGCGCTCGTCGCGCTGCTCCTGCTCCTGCTCCTTCTGCCTTTGCCGAGCGATGCACGTCTCCTGCGGGGGGGGGGGGGGGGGGCAGTCAGAGGCTTTAGTTTTATTTTGTTTAGCCAGGCAAGAGTGGTCTCGGTGACCGCAGTGACCAACGTTAAAACTTGGCACAACACTGAAGACAAATTACTTTTTAATCCGTTCACAGAAAAATTAAGCTTGAGAAACAACTACAATAATTGATGGTGATTATTGCAAGAGGATTTAAAGAAACATCCCAATATGGGACCACAAAAGAAGTCGGCGAGGCTCAGGCAGGACGCATCATGGCCAACAAGGGACCATGGACGACGCCCTAGAAGAGTAACGGAGCGGCCGCCACGGAACGGAGCGCGTCCCAGACCACGTCCACCCTGGAGATGCAGCGACGAGATCGGTTCGCGAGCGGCTGCCGGGTGGATCGTTGCACCGCAGGGGATCTTGAGAGGTGGCGGCGAGTTGTGGCAGGAGGCCTTCATCCAGCAGTGGATTGACCATGGCTGATGACGTCGAGGTCCATCTATGGCTTTATGGGAGGAGACTACAGGGGGGGGGAGGGGGCAGGGGGTGGGTTTGCGTACCCGCTTGCTGCGCAGGTACGCGCGCTTAGAGGATATGCGCGCCCGCTTGCTCTGCAGCCGCAGCGCCTGTTGGCGGAGCCGCGCCGTCTCCGCCGCCCCCGCAGCCTGCTGGGCACGGAAGTGCACGGAAGCCTCCAGGTCCTCCAGGCTCTCGTATGCGTCGAAGTACGTCACCTCGTCCTCGCGCTCTGCGCCGCACGGCCACACGCGTCGTTACCGCGGGCGCCAGAGCGCGCGCGCGCATGCCAACGCGATCGTGAAAGCGCGTGTCGAGAGGCGGTGGCGCGCGCGCTCCTCACCGCGGATCTGCCGCTTGAGCGAGTCGAGCGAGGTGGTGAGCAGCTGCTCCTCGCAGCGCAGGCTCTCCAGCTGCGCCGCGTACAGCTCCAGCTGCACGCCGTAGAAGTCGCGCTCCAGCGCGTCGAGCCGCTCCTGCGCGTCCTCGCCCGCCGTCATCTCCGACATCTACGCGCGCACGCGAGCGTCATCCGCGCACGCGACAACGGCCACCGTTCGCCTCTACGTGGTGGTGGTGATGTCACCGTGGCGCTTGCGCCAGGCTAGGCGAACTTTGAGGCCAAATGAAGTGTGGAAGGCTCGATGCTGGCATAAGGTCATGGGACAGACCCAGGTCCCATGATCTCCGCCGCCCTCTGTTGTTGTTGGAGGGCGACTGCCTCCAACTGCCCAATCGCGTCCTTCACGGGCCTCATCGGAAAGTCCACTCAGCTACACAGCATTCTGGACCACATCAGTCCATCTCTCTAGCCTGTGCCACACCTATTTAGCCCCCTCCATCCAGCCAAACAGAAGCTGCTTGGGCATACGGTGGCTGGGCATGCGGGCTACATGATCCACCCAACGCAGCCTCGCCTGCCGGAGCTCACCGATGATGACGATTGCGTTCAGATCTTTCACAAACACAGATATACATACACGCATGCAAGCACGGACAACCGTAACACGTACATACAGACACAGCCACTACAAACGCACACACACCCTTACATATGGCACGAACTATGGCAGTGCCTGAGGCAAGGCGAGGGGTGAGGGCGAGGGCAGGGTGGCGAGCGGCCGCGCACCTCACGCTTGATGTCTTGCCGCTTGCGCGTGAGACACATCTCGCGTCCCCGCATCAGCTGCAGCGTCTCCTTGGCGACGAGGAAGCGCAGGCGCTCGAGGCGCTGCTGCACCGTGCCCCACGCCGCCTGCCCAAATTGCCGCTCGTCGGCCTCCATCTGACTCAGCAGGGCTGACAAAGACAAAGAGACCCCTATAGACTCCACAGACTGCTAGAGAGCAGCACTTATGAAAGCCGGCAAAGCACACGAGGGGGTGAGTGGCCAGCACCGTGCCCGGCCGCCTTTGTCTCCCCAGTGCTGATCTTTATACACCATACTAGATATTAATTTGAGGCCAAGTCAATCTAGGGGAAGCCCAGGACCCGTTTAGACGTTTGTATTGACCCCCAAAGAGCTGTGTCACCCCAATCTCCGTGACCCCCAACTCCATGGATCGCCGCCAGGATCGATCGCCATACACCCACGCCACCCACGCTCGCGCACCGCGGCAACAATCGTGTCAATTCCCCCCTCACGCCCACGGTGGCTGCGCACCCTTGAGGGCCTTGACGGTGGTGTGGAAGTACTGCACGGTGATGTCCTGGATAGCGTGCACCGCGTGCTCCGCCTTCTGCACCCAGTCCTGCTCCTCGCGCTGCAGCTCCTGCACACGCCGGGGGCCAAGCTCCTCCGAATCCAGCGTCTTCTGTAGGGCGGGCGAGGGGGGGGGAGACACAGGGAGTGAGACGGGAGGTCAGCATTCCACAGGAGCAGATCGCCAGTGCTGCCCCGTGACCCCCTTCTGACTCGTCACCCCATGCTCCCCACTAACCTCACCGTTTGTTGAACTGCCGCTCATCCCGAGTGAACCCTGCGCCGCTTCGTTCTGCACTCTGACCGCGAGCCTCCCTCTTACCCGCTCGGCCAGAACCACCCTACAAACCCACGCCGACCCCTGACCCGGCACCACCCCGACCCCACGCCACCCTCTAACGACACGCCACCTCCCGACCCCTTGCCGCCTGACCCCTAAACGCTCCCTCACGCCAAACTACCCACGTGACCCCGTGACCCGCGTGGCCCCAGCCCCGAGCCCGCGTGGCCCCCGCCTCCTGACCCGGATGAGCTGGCGCTGCAGCATGGCGAGCTCGCGCATGTCGCGGAAGGGCTGCAGCAGGTACTGGTGCAGCTCGGCGGCGGCGGTGACCAGCTGCTCGTACGCGTCGTCCTCCGCCGCGTACACGCACAGCATGTCCACCAGGCGCTCCGTGCGCTTGTGCTGCTCAAACGTCTGTGCACACATGCACACACAAATATATTATGAAAGATTTCCCATATAGCATGAACAGAATGTTGGGGAAAGTGCTGTTAGCAAGCACCTATGAAGGCCGGCAGGGCACATGACTGAGTGCTGCGGCCAACACCACGTTCAGCCACCTTTGTCGATGTTTTACACATGGCACTAGATACTCATCTAAAGCTGTGTCGACCAGGATCAGTTCAGATATTCGACACTGATGTTGGTCAGGAGTGGGAATCGAACTCAAGACCGCTCCTCAAACACCTGCACAATCAGGCATCATTTTGTTGTTCAGTAACCCAATCACACCTCACGTTATCGGTAACAGAACCAACCCTTTAGCCTGACCTCTCTAAAAGGTCGGCATACAAACACTCGGCGGGGGGGCGGGGGAAGGGGCACGACATAGCCAATGAGTGTGAAATGCTCAGCGGCACAGGGAACGCGACGATCTGCTTTGGCCTGCCGTGCCTCTGCTCCAGCCCTCTGGATGTGAGGCGCACGCACACAGCAGCACCTTCATGAAATAGGCTGTGGGTGTTCTCTGGGGGAATCGCCGCTGGTGGGTAAACATCGTGCCAACGCTTTGTGACTTAACCTGAAAGTTCGGAAGGAGGTGGGACTCAGCCTTCCGCAGAGGGTGGGTGGGGGGCGCTCCGCCCTTTCCAGCCCCCTCCAACGCTGCGGGGCTGGACACGATCACACCTCGTGTCATTGGCGGGTGACACGATTGCGCCTCGTGTCATCGGCGGGTGACACGATCACACCTCGTGTCATCGGCGGGTGACACGATTGCGCCTCGTGTCTCCCGTCGCTTACGCAATCAGTGACGCAATGGTGCTGGCAGTGCCGACGTGTGACCCCGACAAGTCCACGCCAACGCCGCGTGGGCACGGGTGGCAGGGCGGCCCGTGACACCGACCAGAAGCCTTGCGCCCAACCTCTCGTCCGACCCCACACAGGACCCCCCCGGCGGCTTCGATCCGACCAGAAGACACAGAACCACGCTCATTCACCGCACGAAGACCTCACACGAGCACCGCGCAAACGAAAGAGAACGACGCAGGCCGTGGACCTCGCCCTCAACCACCGCCCCGTGCCGTCGCTCGGCAGAGCAGTGGAGGAGTCGCTCATCACGGCCTCCACAAATACTGACAATCAGCTAAATAACCTGGACCTGGATATCTAGACCGCCTTGTGGACTTTTTGCATGGCCGTACGCGAGAAGATCCTTAACGTCGCAACACGGCGCGGAGCGAGCTGGGGTCGGTCTGGCTCCCCGAGCGAGAGGGGCGGAGTATTTTTCTAGAGCGACGGGAAGAACGTCAGTCACCGAGACGACTTTACGGGAGGAGGAACGTCCCACTTCACCAACCTGCAATGACCAACGTGGTGAAGTATGGTAAAACAACCCCCATGACTGAAAAGACATGGGAGGGGGGAAGCCTCCATCCAACAATGGATTGACAGAGAGTTGTATTTTTTACATTACTATTTATATCACCGTGGGTAGGAATTCTTAGAAGACAATTCATCGAGAGCGGCAGGCACTGTAGGCAGAGGCAAGAAGTCTCGAGCCTGGACTTGAGCTGGGGGAGGGGGGCAGGAAGGGGGCTGGGGGAGGGGGGCAGGGAGAGGGCTCAGCCTTGCAGGCAGCCAGAGGAAGGAATTCCAAACGGAGGGAGCAGCAGCAGCAGGAGAGAAACAGCCACCTCCCTAATCATAACACCAGCCCTAGCACCAACAATAACACTCGCCGCCCCACGCTCCCACATCACAACTCCACCACTGACTCTACCCTCAACATTACCAGCTCTCACCCCAACACGAGCCTGCAAACCCAGAAACTAGCCCTGACCTTAACAACAACTGTAACCATTCACACTGACCCTAACCTTACTGCTGATCCAAATACCGTGGCACGGTTGGCTACGTACGGTGCGAAAGAATTTCAGACACTAACACTATCCCTGTCACTAACCTTACCGCTGACATTCATCGTAACCCCAACCTTAATACTGACACTAGCCCTCACACTACCCGTGACACGAGTCCGAACAATAACCCTGAAGATAACACTGTCACCCATCCTGCCCTCACTTTAGCCCTGACCCTGACACCAACCACATCACGAGCCCTAACCAAGCCACATCTCTCCCCATCTCAGAGGATTAGGGGTTGCAAGTCAGGCCACAACCATAACATGATCCCAGATCCCAGCGCGACCATCATCAGCGTTGGCGTTTGGCAGGTGTGCAGTGACGGTATCCAGAGCGCACCGTGGGCAGTGTGTTTACCATGTATAGGTTACAGTGTAAACACACGCACACTACACACAGGATACGGGCATAAACAGTGGTGGAGAAAGACACAAACCAACCCACCACCACGTCACGCTGACATACGAACCCAAGAGACGTTAAGGCAGCTTGTGTGTGTGTGCATGCACGCGTGTGCACACGTGTACACGTATACGTGTACACAAACATGAGCATGGTACAGTGGCTTCTGCACTGTTTCAAATCTGGTGATCCGAGTTCGATCCCTGGCTCAAGCGAAGTTCAGTGGCAAGTGGTATTTGAATCAGCCACGGGCCTTCTCTCCGTTGACTCAGTCCTAAAGTAATTGCGCACCCGGTCAAGTGTCTACACACCAGCAATGGAGAGGCAATAGAGGATGGACATGGCGCTGTTCACACCAGCCCCTCGTGAGAGGTGCCAGCCTTCAGAGGTGCTCGCCCACCACCCGGGGGATCGTGAACGTGGCTGCCAGTACAGAGACAACAAAAACACTTGCACTCGGTGCATTTTGCGAAGGGGTATTGGGCAGAGTCCGTGGTAATCGTGCACGTGAGCTCATGACGACATCCTCCTGTGAGCGGCGTCACAGAATCGCTCACGCGCCAGAGGGGCCCTGGGGGGTGGAGATCACGTCCCCGTGGGCCACCACCGCCCGCATGTGAAGCTGGGTTACAACTGTGAACTCTGGACTCAAGCACCAAGGGCACTGTGCGGGTCAGTGCATCAATGTGTGTGTCGCTGTCATTGTGTGTCTCAGTGTAGCATGGTGGATGTGTATCGCTGTTATAGTTTGTCGCTAACCACTACACGACCACTCCACCGGAACACACTCGCCAGCAGTGAGTCGAACAAGATGCCCCGGGACAGCCGTCAACAGCCAAATAACAACAACCGCCATTCGCAACTAAGTGGCGGTGACGTCACCAATGCGCTTGTGCCAGGCTATGTGCACGTTAAACACACCCACCAACTGCACACCCACTCAATAGCGCTGCTGTGATGTCATAAGTGTGGTTATTTAAACGCCCCACGCTTACGCAGGGCAGCAAAACAACATCATTACTGCCGGCGCTACAGCACGTGACTCCAGCAGCCGAAATTACGGGTTCAGTCAGATAAAGCTGCAGTAACACGACAGGTGAATTTGTCGTGTCCGTGCATGTATAGTCAGTACACGCGTGTAGGGCGGCTGTGTACACGTGCATGTGGATGGGAAAAGGTGGCGCAGTTGTTCGTGCGCTGCGTTAGGAAAACAATTCCTACCCAAAGCCAACACCAGTTTTATCTAAACGGGTCATGGGCCTCCTCTCGGTCGACTTAGCCTCAAATGAGTACCTGGTACAATGTGTAAAGAGACAAAGGCGGCCGGGCGTGGGTCTGGCCACACCACCCCCTCGTGTACCGTGCCGACCTTCATAAGTGGTACTCGCTAACAGCACTTGCTCCAACAGTCTGTTGAGGCTATACGGGGGTCGTTGTCTTTTTGCGTGACACAGCGACACAGCTTCCGCGTGACTATGCTGCCGACGACGTCACGTGCTCAGGCGACAGGTGAGCCAGATTAGGGGAGGGGGGAGGGGGCTGGTTCGCCAGGTGGGGGCGATAGGTGAGCCAGATTAGGGGGGTGAGGAGCCCGGTGGGGGTGGGGGGGTCATGCAGCTTCATCCAGGAAACCAGAACAATGAGTGCAGGTGACGAACACATGAATAATTACAGCGGACTGCTCACCACCACCATGCTCACCACTACACACACTCACCACCACCATGCTCACCACTACACACACTCACCACCCCCACTACACACACTCACCACCCCCACTACACACACCCACCACCTCCACTACACACACCCACCACCTCCACTACACCCACTCACCACCCCCACTACACACACTCACCATGACACAGGGACCACAGAGGCCACCGTGCCAGACAAATGCCTTTATGTGCTTCCCCAACTTTATCCCAATTGCGCTATCAGGGTCACAAAACAAACAATAACTTCGGATCTCTCGCAAGGCAGGGCGACCAGACTGTGAGAGAATGGCCCACAGAAGCAGATACTACAGAGCTGCTTCTGAAATCCCTTCACGTGAACTCTTGTCCTCATAGTTGAGGGCACTGCTTTAACCCCTGCACTGCCGCATAGACGGATGTTACCGCATCACACTCTCGCCAATCGTTTATATTCTCGGGACTGGAATTTGGCCAAATTGAGCGCAGAATCAAATTGTATTTGATGGTGTTTTGTGACCTAGCCGAGACCGGCCCCCTGCAAGCCGGGGGGTGTGAACTCAGGCTCTCGGCGGTGTGGGTTCGGCGCTCCGACCTTTGAGCCAGGCGGCCGCCTCTGCGCCACCGTCGATGGCAAGTCAGCGGCGGCAGCAGCAGCAACCCAACGAGCCGCCCACCGCCACTTTCCACAACTAAAGCTAAATAGATAACTGCAAATAATCGGAAACACGCGGCGGGTCGCGCCGAGCTCCGCTTGGCCCAACTCCACACGCGGGAACGCTCCACGCTCGCCACGGCGGAGGCAGAGGAATCGCTGTCAGGATTGGAGACCATTTGAACACTGGAGGAGAATTCAAAACGAAACTTAAAAGGGTGAAAAACCAGAAGTTTTAGTTCTCCCGAGACGCAGTGCGACACCAGATAGACCTGTGCCATCACCGCCTCTCACGGATTTCATCAACACCATCATCATCATCGCTGCCACCGTTGGCACCGCATACTGTCACCGATCACTATCATACCTGCCACTCACAATCAATACGACCATCATCATGGCCACCATCAACACTAGCACACTCTCCATTGAGATCATCCAAAATTCCGAGTATACATTTTTGTTATACCATCAACAATCCTCCATCCACTGCTGGATGAATCAAGCTTGTAACCTGGGTAAGTCGAGGTGTTGGTCTGGGCTTGCCCCATGTGGCCCTGCACCCCCATTATCCGGGTCACAGGGTAGACGCATCGCAGGCACAATTCCGCCTCCCAAGAAGCTCATTAGCAAGTGGACGACCTCACCGATCCACTGCCCAGACAGAGAGGGACCCTCGTCCACCTTGAAGGGCCACCACGCTTGGGTCCGGCACCCACTCTCCCTTCCTCCTCCTCCTCACCCTCCTCCTCCTCCTCACCCTCCTCCCGTGTCGAGGCTTTAATTATTAATTCACCGTCTACCTGCCCTGGGGGCTAGGAGAGGGTGGTGGTGGGGGGGGGGCTTGGCCCGGCCCGCACCTGCCACCCAACGGTGGAGCAGAGTCCAGGTGGGACCCAGCTGTGGTGAGTGGGGGGGGCAGCCCCCCTCCCCTCCCCAGCCCCCCTCCCCTCCCCAGCCCGGCGTCACTCCACGCGGGACGCGGCGGCGGGACAATGGGCCCAGTGTGGCATGAGACGAGAGCTTTGTGCGCAACCATCTGCCACGGGGTCTTCTCCTCCTCCTGCTGCTGCCAGGTGGGAGGCGGAGGGCTCCCTGCCTGGCGGGAGGAGAAGAAGAAGACCCCCCTCGCCGACTCCCTCACGGGATCCATGTATCCTTCCCGGGACGCCAATCCCTGTACCCGTCCCGGGACCCCCGTCTCTCTCACTGTGTCCCCCTGTACCCGTCCCGGGACCCCCGTCTCTCTCACTGTGTCCCCCTGTTGTTCCAATCACAAAGGCCTTGCCGGTGACAAAGGGAACCAGGTCTCGGTGGGGGCGAGTGTCCGTGAAGGGGCCCATCTTAGAGCCCGCCACTGATCCCCTCGGCCAGCTGCCAGGGGCGCTGACAACAGACGCTGTCCCCGTGAACATAATCCCCTCTGACCCTCACGCCAAGAGGTCACGACCCTCATCCAAACCATGGCAACAGTTCAGCAGACCACGAGACCCGACTAGGAATACCACGTGGCTCGGGACCACTGTCAATAAGGGGGCAAACACTCAGCCCATGGTCCCCCTCATGATAACCTCACAAACCACGAAACCCTGACCCCGTGACCCCGATCTTGAGATCCGAATATCCTGTGACCTTGACCCCGTGACCCTAGTTCTTGAAGTCCGAATACCCCGAAACCCTGATCTCGAGACGCCAGCAGTCCGAGACCGCGTGACTTCACGACACTTGACACGAGCCAAGACCACGACCCCACGCGACACCCCCAACCTCCCCCCCCGTCTCTCTCTCTCACCTCCCTGAGCGCAGCCTTGGCCCGCGTGAGGGCCGCCTCGTGCCCGGCGCGCCGCAGGTCGCTGAGGCTCTCGTAGTATCGCTCCAGCTCGTCCTCCTGCCCGAACATGAGCTCCCGCAGCACGGTCCAGCCGCACGCGTCCAGAGCCGCCGCCAGGTAGAGCTGCAGCGCCGAGCAGAGCGCCTCCCGCTCGGGGTCGCGAAGTCGCCCGGCGTGGGCCGGGAACAGCAGCGCCCAGACCCCCGAGGGCGACTCGGGGAAGGCCGGGACCCAGGCCTCGAGCGCGGGACTCAGCGCGCTCAGCTGCACGTGGAGGCCGCGCAGCTCCTCGCACGAGAAGAGGCCGGCCCAGCTCGTGTCTCCCACCTCCTCCACCACCTCCACATCCACCTCCTCCTGCTGCTGCCCAGGGCCACCCCGCGCCGTCCTCAGGGCCCGCTCCCGCTGGGCCGTGCGGTCGTGGCAGCTGATGGCCGCCTTCTCCTCCACGTCGTTCCACGCCACCATGAAGGCCACGCGGCGCCGCGCCTGCTCCTTGAAGGCGTCGGCGCGGATGGCCACCCACCCCTCCAGGCTGTCCGCGCGCTCCTCCGCCTCGCACATGGCGATCGCCACGGCTGCCACAACCTCCTCCCCCTCGAGCACAACTACGACCGCGGTGACCACCACCACCACCACGGCGGCCTGGTCGGGCCGGGTGCGTGACCACTCTTCTTTGTTGTTGTTGTTGATGATGATGCGGTGGTGGTGGTTGGTGCCTTCGCTGTCGACGTGGTGCCTGGCTCTGTTGTTGCTGTAGTCGCTGTAGTAGCTGGTGGTGTGGCGATGTTGATGTTTTTGTTGTTGATGTCGTTTGTCAAGTCGTGCAGTCGCTCTTGCCGCCGCTGCCGTCGCTCACGGAGTTGTTGTCTTTGTTGTCGTGGATGTTCGCGTTGTTGACCACGCAGTTGTTGTCGTTTATGCTGTTGTAGTTACTGTTGTTGTTGTTGTTGTTCTCGCTGTTGTTGTCGCTATCGGAGCGTGCGGCCCAAAGCCGCGGGCGCCGCTGCCATTTCCTCCTGACGTCTCAAGGCCCGCCCCTCACTCCCTAGCCCCGCCCCTCACTCCCTAGCCCCGCCCATCACTCCCTAGCCCCGCCCCTCACTCCCTAGCCCCACCCCTCACTCCCTAGCCCCGCCCCTCACTCCCCATAGCCCCGCCCCTCACTCCCCATAGCCCCGCCCATTTACAGCCGTGACCCAGCCTCTTCACCAATGGCCCCGCCTTAATTTTTAGACCCCGCCCAATTGACTACTAAGCCCCTGCACGTGTCCCCGCCCCCCTCTGTGCCATTGGCTGGAGAGCGCGCGAGTGTTGATGTCGAGCTCCTCGCGAATGGTCGGAATCCACCCACGTGCGTCATTGTCCCCGACTCCGCCTATTGTTTACGCTGTGACGTCATCTCCCCGAGCCGCTGTTGCCATGTGACTTGCGGGGAGGCTGACGGCGAGCTCCTCACCTAAGATGGCGCACCAACATCCTCCGCCTGGTGACGTCACGCGCGGCCCTTGACGAGGCTGTCCAACGCGTGCCGGTGACTGAGGTTCCGTGGCGGTCCACGCGAAGTCTGGTGACCCAGGAGCCTGTCGCCTGGCTGGGCCACTACACATGTTTATTGTGGACTTGCTTATTTAGCACGCGCAAGCTAGACAAAGCTTTTGCCAATTCTATTGTTTTTGTAGCCGCACGGTGACGGCCGAACAGGCGGCGGCGAGGACACCCAAACAGGACCCCGGAGACCGCTCACTGTACGACTTCCTGTGCAGCTCGCGGTGAGTACAGTGCGGATCATAACACAACAAACATTGAACAGCAACACAACAAACATTGAACAGCGACACAACAAACATTGAACAGCAACACAACAAACATTGAACAGCGACACAACAAACATTGAACAGCGACACAACAAACATTGAACAGCAACACAGCAAACATTGAACAGCAACACAGCAAACATTGAACAGCAACACAGCAAACATTGAACAGCAACACAGCAAACATTGAACAGCAACACAACAAACATTGAACAGCAACACAACAAACATTGAACAGCAACACAACAAACATTGAACAGCAACACAGCAAACATTGAACAGCAACACAGCAAACATTGAACAGCAACACAACAAACATTGAACAGCGACACAACAAACATTGAACAGCAACACAACAAACATTGAACAGCAACACAACAAACATTGAACAGCGACACAACAAACATTGAACAGCAACACAACAAACATTGAACAGCAACACAACAAACATTGAACAGCAACACAACAAACATTGAACAGCGACACAACAAACATTGAACAGCAACACAACAAACATTGAACAGCAACACAACAAACATTGAACAGCAACACAACAAACATTGAACAGCAACACAACAAACATTGAACAGCGACACAACAAACATTGAACAGCAACACAACAAACATTGAACAGCAACACAACAAACATTGAACAGCAACACAACAAACATTGAACAGCAACACAACAAACATTGAACAGCAACACAACAAACATTGAACAGCAACACAACAAACATTGAACAGGCAACACAACAAACATTGAACAGGCAACACAACAAACATTGAACAGCAACACAACAAACATTGAACAGCAACACAACAAACATTGAACAGGCAACACAACAAACATTGAACAGCAACACAACAAACATTGAACAGCAACACAACAAACATTGAACAGCAACACAACAAACATTGAACAGCAACACAACAAACATTGAACAGCAACACAACAAACATTGAACAGCAACACAACAAACATTGAACAGCGACACAACAAACATTGAACAGCAACACAACAAACATTGAACAGCAACACAACAAACATTGAACAGCAACACAGCAAACATTGAACAGCAACACAGCAAACATTGAACAGCAACACAACAAACATTGAACAGCAACACAACAAACATTGAACAGCAACACAACAAACATTGAACAGCGACACAACAAACATTGAACAGCAACACAGCAAACATTGAACAGCGACACAACAAACATTGAACAGCAACACAACAAACATTGAACAGCAACACAACAAACATTGAACAGCAACACAACAAACATTGAACAGCGACACAACAAACATTGAACAGCAACACAACAAACATTGAACAGCGACACAACAAACATTGAACAGCAACACAACAAACATTGAACAGCGACACAACAAACATTGAACAGCAACACAACAAACATTGAACAGCGACACAACAAACATTGAACAGCGACACAACAAACATTGAACAGCAACACAACAAACATTGAACAGCGACACAACAAACATTGAACAGCGACACAACAAACATTGAACAGCAACACAACAAACATTGAACAGCGACACAACAAACATTGAACAGCGACACAACAAACATTGAACAGCAACACAACAAACATTGAACAGCAACACAACAAACATTGAACAGCGACACAACAAACATTGAACAGCAACACAACAAACATTGAACAGCGACACAACAAACATTGAACAGCAACACAACAAACATTGAACAGCAACACAACAAACATTGAACAGCGACACAACAAACATTGAACAGCAACACAACAAACATTGAACAGCAACACAACAAACATTGAACAGCGACACAACAAACATTGAACAGCAACACAACAAACATTGAACAGCAACACAACAAACATTGAACAGCAACACAGCAAACATTGAACAGCAACACAACAAACATTGAACAGCAACACAACAAACATTGAACAGCGACACAACAAACATTGAACAGCAACACAACAAACATTGAACAGCAACACAACAAACATTGAACAGCAACACAGCAAACATTGAACAGCGACACAACAAACATTGAACAGCAACACAACAAACATTGAACAGCAACACAACAAACATTGAACAGCAACACAACAAACATTGAACAGCGACACAACAAACATTGAACAGCAACACAACAAACATTGAACAGCAACACAACAAACATTGAACAGCAACACAACAAACATTGAACAGCGACACAACAAACATTGAACAGCGACACAACAAACATTGAACAGCAACACAACAAACATTGAACAGCAACACAACAAACATTGAACAGGCAACACAACAAACATTGAACAGGCAACACAACAAACATTGAACAGCAACACAACAAACATTGAACAGCAACACAACAAACATTGAACAGCAACACAACAAACATTGAACAGCAACACAACAAACATTGAACAGCGACACAACAAACATTGAACAGCGACACAACAAACATTGAACAGCAACACAACAAACATTGAACAGCAACACAACAAACATTGAACAGGCAACACAACACGTTCACAGCAGCACGGTGCAACACCACACCGACATCCCGGCGTACGAGCACGGCGAGAACAGGGCGGTGTAACCGCGTGCCCATGTAAGTAAGTGGAGGCGCAGCCCTGCAAGTGCACGAGGCGCAGCCCTGCAAGTGCACGAGGCGCAGCCCTGCAAGTGCACGAGGCGCAGCCCTGCAAGTGCACGAGGCGCAGCCCTGCAAGTGCACGAGGCGCAGCCCTGCAAGTGCTCGCGGCTCACGCCACAGGCGGCGGAAGCGGCCTCCGTGATGTTTGTGGGGCGCTCCGCCACCGTGGGTGACACCGTGGGTGACAGCCACAGAGAGCCCCTGGCGTGAAGAGGGAAGTTTTGGCCTACTCTTCCACTCTGACCAGACAGATGGCTTTGCAGAGGGAATCATAAAATATATGATATGATTAAAAATACGTAGCAATACAAGACACTATACATGAAAGGTTAAACAACAGCACGTCGTTTATAAATGTGCTAATAACAACATACGCACAGTAATGGACGCAGCCTCGTGGCAATCTACCGCTGGATGAAGGCGTCCGTCAGGCGCTGCCTGTGCCGGTTGGTGCTGAAGGGCCTGGGGCCGGTGTCGCTCTTCACTGGCCTGAGCCAGTGAGCTAACTGGTGCGCCACCGCTCCACCCCAACACAGAACGCACTAAGAAGTACCAACCTATGTTCTATGAAGAGTATGAAACAAATGATGACAGTAACATACAGTAGCACACCAATAATAACGTGCTTACATTGTAACAAACATTAGCAACACCAAAGCAGAGCAACTTAAAACTCAAGTCGCAGTGACGACAGTGACATCTCGTTAGCAATGGGAGTGCACGCGTTAAGCGCTGCGTGCAATCACACGACAACGTCTGTTTGCAGCACATTGTGGTTAGAAGCTAGTCGCCTTGAATTGCATTTCATGTTCTTGGTGGACGTGCTTGTGCGACAGGGATTTATTTTGGCCCCGACACTATATTACATATCCACAAAGCTCGGAGACGCTTCCCATGGTTGTACCGTTTAAAGTTCCATCTGGTACAGTTAAAATGAGAGGCTGGTAGATTCCATGGTTGCGGTCAAGGGACGGCTGCCTTCTGATTAACCATGTTATGTATTTCTGATAATTTGGTAATTGCTGTTCAAATTTCGATTTAAAGCTTTCGTGACTGCAGGGATTCATCTTCTTGGTTTATTCGATAAAGTCACGTAGAAGGGAAATAATAAAATAATAATTGTGAGAATTGTATTTTATTATGTTTTATTTTTATTATTTTATTATTTCCCTTCTACGTGACTTTACCGAAAGAACCAAGAAAATTGCTGTTCACTCTGACAAGGAGTTGATCAGCTGCTGAACCTGGGGCTTGCCGCTAAGAGTTGTCCGTCAATGCCAGCCCCACCATCTCATGACTTCCAGCCATCAAGGACTTGACACTGCACATGGCTTTAAAGTGCAACAAGCCTGGCACGATCGCCGTGGAGACTCCACAGTGGTAAACGGTGGCTGTGGTAGTTGTTTATACAGAATGTATGCGAGTGCGAAGTTACGTTTTTAAAATATATAATGGTGTGTACCCCAACCCCTTAAAATCTCACAGTGACCGCCATCTCGCATTGGAACTTGTGTCTACGGGATCCCTGGAGTCTGGGGCCGGAGCAGAGGGGTCAGGGTGGGGGGCCAGGGCAGTGGGGGTCATGGAGGCGAGCGCCCCAGACTACGTGACGGCGCAGCTGCTGGGCATGGTCAACCAGGACGACATCAGCGCTGTGGTGCAAGCACAGCGCCACATGTGAGGCTCCGCACACTCGTGGCGTTACCAACTCTTAACTCCAAACAGACACCGTCACTCACCAACGCAATCACAACCAGTACTCACGATGGCAACCTCCACTTACCACCACTGCCACAACCTTTAAACCCATGCAATAACCAATTGACCACCTACTGACGATGGCCATTGGACCGGCTGCCCTGGCAGTCCCACCCATCTCATCCCAGTTGCTCTGTCAATGAACCCCGCACCACTCTGCCTTCTGCCGCTTCTCCCCTCGTCTCGTCTGCCCCCTCCCCCCTCCCCCCAGGTTGGACCGGTTTGAGAAAACGAACGAGATGCTGCTGAACTTTAACGAGCTGTCATCGTCGCGCCTCGCCTCCATGACAGAACGCTTCACCCAGCACACGCGCACGCTCGCCGACATGCGCCGCGACCTCGACACCGTCTTCCGTCGCATCCGGCAAGTGCCCGGCGCACACGACAACGCACACGACAACGCACACGGGCACGCACGCACGCACGGGCACGCACGCACGGGCACGCACACACGGGCACACACACACGGGCACGCACACACGGGCACGCACACACGGGCACGCACACACGGGCACGCACACACGGGCACGCACACACGGGCACGCACACACGGGCACGCACACACGGGCACGCACACACGGGCACGCACACACGGGCACGCACACACGGGCACGCACACACGGGCACGCACACACGGGCACGCACACACGGGCACGCACACACGGGCACGCACACACACGCAGGCATAGAGTACACACACACGAGTACTCATTCTCACGGAGGTGGTTTCGCATAGTGTGGACTAATATCTTTCTTTTCTTTATGGGATACAGTTTTGGCCCCCTCACACGTGTTGGTCTTCCCTGGGTCCGGTTTCCTCCCACGTGATGAAAATATCTTTATAGAGGACCACAGAGCTTGGACAATTGTTGGTAACACCGGCTCCCCGCCGTCTGGCTGCCTTCCCTCTTGTCTCTGGTGCCTCAGCAATTGTGAGACGCGATCTTGCGTGCATACGTAAGCGCATGCATACATACAAGCACACGAGCTCAAAAGACCTCTCGCTCGCGCCTACATGTGAACACAAACACACGTACGTGACCGCGACCACTGGTACAAATGCAAATGAATACGCGCACGCAGACACGTGCACGCATTTGAACATGTGCGCTTCTCGCGTGCGCGTTGTGTTTGGAGGAGCGGTCTGCACTGCCCTTGTGGACCCCGTGACGCGGTCGGTGTCCCCACAGAACCCTGCGGCGCAAGCTGGAGAAGCAGTACCCCGAGTCATTCAGCCGTGAGTGTCGCCCACCCCTGTACCCTGTCACGTTTACGGATGACAGTATGGTAAATGCTGGGATAGCAGCGATGCCCACGTCCCAGAGAATAAAAAAACACCTTCCTGTGGAAGATGGCAGCCTTCACGTGGCCCACTGTTTCGTGATAAATCACGACGCGTGCCATCGACGCGGCGACCGAACATCGATCTCCCCGTCTCTAGAGCAACAACACGAGCGAAATTCTAGTTGTTGCTCAGCATCGAGATCAGCAATACGAAAGAAGACCGAACATTGCTCCCACACGTGTGTTCACTGCTGTGGTGTATAATGCCCTTTGCTGGAGTTCATGTTCATATGGCCGTTTGTAGGGCATGCAGACTTTATCTAGTTTTGTACATTAATGCACATGCATGTTGATACTCTAACTTGTTTACATGCACTTGTTCACACACACAAGTTCGTACATTTAGACAAGCACACGCGTGTTCTCTCTCACACACACACACGTGCTCTTCTGGTGCCACCGTGTGTTCACCGCAGGCTGCCATGAGGCGGGGGCCGAGGAGGAGCGGGAGGGTCGCCGTGAGGCAGCGCGGGGCGCCGCGCCGTCAGCAGAGGGCGCGCGTCCCCCTCCTCCCGGACCCCCGTGAGCAGCGAGGGGAGTGGGGATCCAGGAGCCCTGGCTGCAGTGGCGACGACCGTGGAGCTTTGACCGTTCACTGTGGGGTTTTTTTTCCACTGGGTGCGTGATCTGCGGGTCGGGGTCCTTTTCTGCACTTTCATCGGCAAGACAGCTGGACATTCACATGGCGTGTCCACACGCAAACACACCCAGACCTTCACATGAACACACGCAAGTCAACTGGCATCAGCCGGTTGCGAGTAACGCCCACGTGGATTTCACCGCCATATTGTCGAGTGGTGCTCGGAAAAGTCACCAACGGCATTGCACGACTCCACGATTGGACATTACACTCAGCAGCCCCAACTCACCTTCGACACATCTGTGCATTGGGGCATGGGCAATGTAGAATATTGCTGCCTGCTTGGCTTCGTGTCCCAGGTCTCTTGCTGAAGGAATCGTGCATATCAGTGGCTCTGGACTGGGTAAATAAAGACGTTTGATCGACCCCAAGGCACGTGACGTCGTTTCTCTGCAATTCACCTCAACCAGGGATGGGCTCAGTCCCGAGTCAGGACTGGTGGTGGCTGCGGGGTTGAGGCTTCTTCTGGTTTCACTGGCACCTGCAGGGAGGACGCGTCCCGGAGCGGATTGAGAGGCAAGAGCAGTGGTTGAGGCTACGCGTGGTTTTTATTGACGGAACGGCTGGCGGGGCGGCACGATGCAGGGCGCGGACACGGGGACGCCGAGGTTAATGTTTCTATTCACGTTGGACTATTTACATCGCGGTACACACGGCGGCGGCGGCGGGGCCACATGGGCCCCGCCAGGCCGCACCCGCACATGGCATGTTTACAAATCTGAGAACGGAACGACAGACGCGTGGCGACCGCTGGTTAAAGATTCACAAGCGACTAAAACAAGCTGCGTGCATTCATCAGGCAGAGACGTTGGCCCTACCAAGAGGATCCCCGTGAAGAGGGACCGCGTACAAGGGGACCCTGTGAAGTGAGGCCCATATAAAGGTACTCCATAAGAGGGACCCCATACAAGGGGACCCCCCCATTAGAGTGGGACTCCTTGAAGGGGAACCCCCATGCCAGGGCAGCTGGTCCCTTGGCCTCCGTGCACCTACAGCACTTTAAGTTAATAGCGACAACAATCAATGTGGGTGATGATCGGCTTTTACAAAACGAACTGAAATGACGCGACTCGCACTTCAGTTAGACAGCTCAGATTCGAGTTTTCATTCTACGATTTCCCCCGCCAACGCCGGCCACACGGCTGCGTAGACCCACGCTGCGCCGGCGAGTCACCCCCTAATCACTTGACCCGGTCACCCCAATCAGGTGACGTCGTGATCATCCCGACGCTGGGAACTGGGTGTCGTGGAATCGTTACCGTGAGTTCAATCAGAGTGGTTGCTTGTCATTGACACTGTTACCACCTCCCTCAAACGTGGAGGGAACCCCTGGGAGGTCCCATTTCTGGGGAGGGGGGTGGAAGGTCGGGGGGCCCTGCCCCTTCTGACGCCCACCCTCCCTCGACGTGGGAAGCAATGCTGATATCCCCCAATCACCATCCCCCACCCCAATCACCATTCCCCACCCCAATCACCATCCCCCACCCCGCTTCCCTGGGCACACAGCCATGCGGAGCACCTGGGGGCACGGGGTAAGGGGAGGGCCGGGCGAGGGGGGGTCATGGCCCCACTTTATAGAGGGGGGCAGGGCACCCCCACACCCAGCCCCTTCTCGTGGGAGTGCTTGTATGCGTTTGGGTGTACTTGTATATTTGTATCGTTGTGCATGTGTATTTGCAAGGACGTGTGCATTTGTGTACAGGTGTCTTCATGTTTAACTTCACTGTGTGGCTGTGCGTGTGTGGGTGCGAGTTTCATCGGTCGCCTGGGTTCGTGGTCCCTTCGCTCAAGGATGCGAGAGGTTGTGGAGCGTCCGCTGTGCGTGCACACACACACGCGTGCGTCACGTGTGCGCGTGCGTGCAAGCGGGCGAGTGTATGTATGTGTGCGAGCTGGGGCGGCTCGGTGTTCACGAGGAGCAAGGGATGTCTGTCATCTGGTTGTTGGTCGGCCTGAAGATAGTCTGCACAGAGAGGGTGGGAGGGGTGGGAGGGCAGAGAGGGGACACGTGAGCAGACAAACTCGCGTGCAGAGCGGCACAACAACAGCAGCAGCAGTAGTAGCCACCGGCATTCACCATGAGGTGGCAGTGACATCACCAGTGTTTGTGCCAGGTGCACATTAAGGCTATCAAGCGAAGTGTGTGAGGCCCGCCTGCAGCTGGCAGATCACGGAGACAGAGCCAGCTGTATGTATGTTGAACTTCTTTCGCACCGTACATAGCCAACCGTGCTAATTGGAGGTGCGGGTGTATGGGTTAACCAATTGAGATGACTGGGACACACAAAGAAATACCTACAGTTATATGCATGCACCCACCCAACAGAAATCCGTACATCTACACAAGCACACAATGTAAATGCAATCTTACAAACGCATGCACATAAATACCAGTCGTTACACAGGGCTCAGCACAATTTGTACCTCAACTGGAGACTGCTGGGGAACACCGACTGGCACGGTTGGGTCCGTGTGGTGCAAAAGCAGCTCAACATACACACGCAGGCTTGGGCTGCTAGGTGGCCAGGCGATGGCAGTACAGCTACGAATGTTGTAATCGATCAGTTCGGACCTTTGAGCGTTACCCCTGGTCTGCATGGGCAGTCTCTGGATACTCTGGTTTCCTCCCACGAGAAACGACTCTCTCATTCATGGAATTTCTCAAACATCTCAACGCAGGGACCCTCCTTAGGAGCAGGTGTGGAAACTCGTTGAGGTTGTCTTGGGTAAATAAAAGACGCTTGTGTATAAAACCCCACACACATAGACAAGTACACACAAATAATCACACCCATGCAAATATATACAGCCCATACCAGTACTACAACCTACAAGCGCATCATCATAATTACTCAACGGCCTGACAGACACTCGAACACGTCACCACGCGGGCCTGTACCTTCTGCCCCGTCCCGTGTCTCAGGCTGTTCCTGTTGTCGTCGCCCTCGTCCTCCACCTCACACACGGCAACACAGACACCCCCACGTTACAGTCCTGCTGTCCGCGAGCGCCTATTAAGGCTGGCGGCGTCCAGTGCTCGCCATGCGCCCTCCCCTCTTCCCGGTGCTGTTGCCACACTGCACTGGTGATTATTTAAGGCCGAGGTGACCTAGGAGTGGCCCCATGTAAGCGGCTGCTGCCCTTGCTGCTGATTTTGCTGCCTCTATCAGGCGCTGGGGAACGTAGTCATGGCAACGGGCAGCAGTGCCGGCATGTTAACGAGGCGGACGGGAGAGGGAGGAGCACACACACACTCGCTCAAATACATCAACACGCTCAATTCACACAGGCTCACATACTTGCACATGTACACAACTCACATGCTCATGTGCGCACAAACTCGCACCATAGCTCACACACACCAACTCACACGGAATCCCATACTCCATGTCACACAGGCTCACACTTGCGCGCTCACACCGAAACTCGTGCTCACACTCGCGCTTGGAAAACAGCAACAGCCACCATTAACCACTGTGCGGTGGTGACATCACCCCAGGTGCTTGTGCCAGGCTAGGTGCACTTTGAGGCCATGTGACGTGTCAAAGGCTTGCTCAAAGGCGATTACTGGACAGGCCTGGGTGCTATGACAGACTTGAGATCACTGACGCACCACCTGCTCCCATCTGTGCCACCTTGCTGTGTTTCAGCCGCCCAGTGCTCTGCTTGTTGTGAGCACACACACACTCTCTCTCTCAAACACTGTCACACAGACTCACTCTCAGGTATGGTCCCACACGCAAACAAGTTCCCACACGCAGACTCGAGAAGACTCGCACACTCGCCTTTGTACTTCCAATCTCAGCAGCCCTATGATCCCGGGGCATTGGGGGGGATGAGGCTCACTCCGTGGGGGTCACGGCCGCCACGTGCGCTCGCTCATCACTGCCGTGATGGTGGCGATGGTGACGATTCAGATGACGGTGTTCTGGGTGGTGGTGATGGTGGTGGCAACGGTGGTAGGAGTGGTAATGGAAGTGGCAACGGTGGTGGTGGGGATGGTGGCAGTGTTGAAGGTGGAAGTGACAGTGGTTGCAGTAGTGACGGTGATGCTGGTGACGGCGGTGGTGATGATCACCTCTTTTTTCCATTTCAGCTCGCAGAAGATCCTCTCAAAGCACTCGTGCATGTAGTTATACTGGGGGAGGCATGTGCACACACACGAACCCACGCACACGTGTACACACACAGTGAGCACAAGAGGCCCCTTGGGCCTAACGAGTGAAACTTTATAGCACGTGTTGGTATACTGCTAGAAGTGTGTGTGTGTGTCTTTGTATACTGGCATACTGCCACGACTAATGTGTGTGCGTCCGTGCAGATGCAGGTATACTACGAGAGTGTGTGCGGCTTAGTACACAGCGTGTACTCGTGTGTTGTACAGATGTGTGCATGTGTGGCTCACGTAGGGAGTGAAGATCTTCACCCATCGCGGCTTCTTCTCGCCGCGGACGTACTCGAAACAGAACGCCATCCCCTCCTCGTCCGTGTCCCACTGCCGCATCTCGGCCCACTCAAACGAGATCACCTGGTTCTGCAGGCACGCACGGGTACACGGGTACACGCTTACATGTGAACACGTATGCAGGTACTCGCCGAAAGGTGAACATGCGCATGGGTACACGCCTGCACGTGAACATGCACATAAGTACATTTCAACAGGTGAACACGCACGCCAAGACCCTCCCCTTAGCCATAAGGGACTGTTTGGGAAAGTTATGTTAGCGAATACCTATGAAGGCCGTCACGGCACACGTGGGGGTGGGTGGTCAACACCATGCCTGGCCGCCTCCATCTCCCCTGTGCCGATGTTTTATACACACCCGGCCAGGTACTTATTTAAAACCGAGTCGACCTAGGGGACGTCAGGTTCACAGCACATTAACCAATGCGCAAACACTCCCCATAACACACACACACTGACAACAGCACAGGGAACACTAACAGCAACGCCCAACACCACTCGGAAGCCAACACTGAGATCAACGCGACCCTGAGCACCCCGCTCCCTCGCGTGAGGCCGTGACCCCGTGAGGCCGTGACCCCGTGAGGCCGTGACCCCGGCTGACCTCGAGCTGGCCCTCCTGGGTGCAGGCGTGCAGCGAGAAGTGGTGCAGGCCCACGGCGGCCACCACATGGCCCTTCCTGCGCGAGTCGCAGGGGCAGTGTGGGAAGGCCACCTCCCCGTAGCCCTCGCAGCTCCGCACCAGCGCCAGGTACTGGGCGCGCCACCGCACAGCAACGTCAACAACATCACCGTCAGCATCATCAACGGCATCATCAACGGCATCAACAGCATCATCACCAAGAGCATTGGCACCATTAACAGCTTCATCAATAGCATCTGAATCATCAACATCGTCAATCAACATCATCGAAAGCATCATCACCATCATCAGCAATAGCATCGGCATCATTTACATCTCCGCGTGTCACCTGCAGCTTCTTCTGCTGCTCTGTGAACTTCTGCAGCTGGTAGGATTTCTCCCCGGGCTGCACACGGCCCTTCCGCACGTCCTCCACCGCCTGCACATGCACACAAAGATCCCCCAGGTAGCCTTGAGCAGACCGTTGGGGAAAATGCTGCAGCACCTATGAAGGCTGGCATGCCACACGAGGGAGTGGATAGCCAATGGAAAAGCCCGACCTCCATTGACTCCCAAGTTATGATGTTTACATACCATACCAGGAACTCATTTAAGGTTCAGTCTGTGTAAGGGAGGCTCAGGACCGGTTCAAATATTCACCACTGTAATTGTGAGAGTGGGAATTGACCTCGGGTTGCCAGGTTCGAATTGCAGTGCACTGACCACGACACTACTGCTCCCCTTTGTCTTTGTGAGTGTAGGTGTGAGCGAATGCAGGTGTGTGTAGGTGAGTGTAGATGGGAGGGAGCGAGAGCAGATGTGTGAGGGCGTGAGCGAGCGTAGGTAAGCAAATGGAGGTGAGCGAGTGTAGGTGAGCATGTGTGGGTGAGCAAGTGTGGGTGAGCGAGTATAGGCGAGCGAGTGTGGGTGAGCAATTGAGTGTAGGTGAGCAAGTGTGGGTGAGCAAGTGTGGGTGAGCGAGTGTGGGTGAGCGAGTGTGGGTGAGCGAGTGTGGGTGAGCGAGTGTGGGTGAGCGAGTGTGGGTGAGCAATTGGGTGTGGGTGAGCAATTGAGTGTAGGTGAGCGGGTGGAGGTGAGCGAGTGTGGGTGAACAATTGAGTGTAGGTGAGCGGGTGGAGGTGAGCGAGTATAGGTGAGCGGGTGGAAGTGAGCGGGTGGAGGTGAGCGGGTGGAGGTGAGCGGGTGTAGGTGAGCGAGTATAGGTGAGCGGGTGGAGGTGAGCGGGTGGAGGTGAGAGGGTGGAGGTGAGCGGGTGGAGGTGAGCGGGTGGAGGTGAGCGGGTGGAGGTGAGCGGGTGGAGGTGAGCGAGTATAAGTGAGCGGGTGTAGGTGAGCGAGTGTAGGTGAGCGGGTGGAGGTGAGCGGGTGGCGCACACCTGGTGGTAGAGGTAGTCGAGGGCCGTGGGGCTGCTCTGCAGCAGCTCCTCGTGAGCGGGAGTGAACACCCACTTGCGCACGGCCAGGCAGGTGCCAGACGCCGCCGACGTGTAGTTCTGCACGTACAGGTGATGCGGGAACTCGTTGGGCGCCAGCTTGCGCTCTAACGGCGGGAGGGGGGGAACGTTAGTCACCCCAATGAGCAAGCCGCACGGTCGCTCGTGCGCCACCGCACGCCGCCACCCAGCAGCAGCGCCAGCGCACGCTGCACCACGGCGGGCGATCTCCTAGGTAAGCGCATCTCGAGACTAAGTGAGGCTTCTCTGGATAATAAAAATCATATCATATAATAAAAACACACACGTATCCTTTTGTTCAAAAGACGCTTAATATTAAACACTCCTTCAAGTATGCAGTCGATTAAGGTTATATTATACGGTGACGTTTTGTCAAGTAGCCGGTTATCTAATTAATTTGGCCAAACAGGCGAGGATCTTGCACCGTGGGAAAACGTCTCGTACCGAACGAGTGGTCCATGACCTCAAACAAGGCGAAGAAGTTGATGGTCTGTGTCTCCATGCCGACTTCCCGCACCACCGCCTACACGAGCACACACGGTAAACACACGCGCACACACACGTGCAAGCGTAAACATGTGAGCGTAAGTTACAGCGTACGAGAGTGTTTTAACGTGTTTATTAAAAAGTGTGCAACTTTGTGCGTCACAGTGTACGAGTGTGTGTCAGAGCATTTGAGCGACAGTATGAGAACGTTAGTCAGGAGAGCGAGTGTACAAGTGTGTGTGCGAGTGTGCACGAGTTTGTTCGTGAGCGTGTGTTAAAGTGTGTGCGAGTGCACGAGTTTGTTCGTGAGCGTGTGTGAGGGTGGTTGTGATTGTCTATGACGCACGCACCTTGTACACCTGGTCGGTGGTGCTGTTCTTCTTCACCGACACCGTTGCCGTGCTCTTGTTGGGCAGCTCCACGCGCAGGTCCACCTCCGCCACGCCACTGCCGCCCTGCTTCAAGACCCCCCCCCCGTATAGCCTTAATGGACTTGTGGGACAAGTGCTGTGAAGCGAGCACCAATGAAAGCCGGCACGGCACACGAAGAGGTGGGGGGGGGGGTTGAGGGGGGGGGTGTGGCGGGGGGGTTGGTGAGGGGGGGGTGCGTGACGACCACCAATACCCACAGCCAACTGTGTCTCCCTGCTGCCCGAGTGTGACGCTCGGCGCCGCTGCTGTCGCTCGCGCTACCCCCTGCACCGTTCAGCGTAGACCCAATTTTGTGAATAAATGTTGAAGTTTATTGAAATTATGAGCTTGGGGCTCCATGCCGAACAACAAGACCCGGAGTAGGAGCCCCCCCCCCCCACAGCTAAAGCGGAACCTGCTCCCTCTAATGGCCCCACCCCGTCCGGGTTGTAAGAGAATTAAAACCCTCGCCAAGCACCGATATGCGTCATGACGAGGATATGAAACTGGATCGCCACTCCCCGCACGCGCACACACGCACGCACACATCGTTACTGGCACACTCACGTTAAAGTTGTCGTCAGTCACTACACAACACCCATGAACATGCTCCCTTGCGGCATGGCTCATCTTTTGTGACAGGAGCCCCTCTAATTGTGTACAATCTGATTAGACTCAACGTTACACCTCTGCGATCCCTCACTTCCTTCGACGCTTGCTGCAGAATCCTCGAATTGCCCCGGGGCAACTGCCCACACCCTTTCTCCTACGCCCCCCCACCAAGCCCCGCGTGGGTCGCTCCACCACAACTCGCACGCACACACCGCCCGCTTGCCCTCTGCTCGGACGGTTTGCTACACGACCGATTAACGTTCTAACGTTTACAAAGAACGAGCATTTACAATTCTCATTTCTGCTGTGGACATTTCTAAAACGGTGCGTTCAGCATTGTTTGGTTCACACGCTGGAATTCCCCGTGGCTCTGCTCCGCTGATTTAAACCGAGGCCCTCTCCGCGTGGAGAGGGAGAGAGGGGGGGCGCAGACTCGCCGAGCGTTGACCTGCTGATAAAGGTCACTCATCTCAGAGATCTATTCCCAGGGCAGCCACACGCAACAGCAGCGCCGTGTTAAACCGCCCTTACTCCACGCATTGCGTCACCCTCGCTACTCTACACTCGACCTTCAAGCTGGGGGGGGGGGGCTGCGGGATGCTGCGACTATGGGGGGGGGGGCGATTTTCAGCACAAGAAGAAGCAGCCGAGAGCAGCTTCAGGTCAGACAAGACCCCCCCCTCCCCCACCCGTCTACCTACCCCTCCCCCCGCGTGACAATGCGGTCTGGTCACCACGGAAACCGGATGACGTCACCCCTTCCCCGTTGTAACAGTCGCTATTCAGGTTGCACAATGGCTGCATCAACACGAGCGGCACACAAACACTCGCTCCCCGCACGCAGGCTCCCCGCACGCCGATGCACACACATACCAGCACATGTGCGTAGCGTTCACAAAGTCCCCAACACAGCCATGCCTGGTGTGCCGTAGTGTAAAGATTAGCACTGGGGAAACAAAGAAGGCCTGGAGCAGTGCGAGCCACACCACCCTCACTTGCACTGTAGCAACCTTAATAGGAGCTCGCGAACAGCACTTTCTCCCACCACTATACACGAGATTTTTGTGTGTTTTTGTGTATACATGGTTGTATGAGATGGTGTGTGTGGGGAGCGGTAGTGTAGCGGTCAGCGCGCTGCGCTATGGACCTGGCCGCCCGAGTTCGATTCCCGCTCACGGCCAACACAAGTGACAATTATCTGAACCGGTCACGGGCCTCCCCTAGGTCGACTCAGCCTCAAATGAGTACCTGGTGCGGTGTGTAAACATCTCCACTGGGGAGACAAAGGCGGCCGAGCGTGGTGTTGGCAGCCCACCCCTCGTGTGTTGTGCCGGCCTTCATAGGTGCTCACAAACAGCGCTTGCCCCAACAGTCTGTTCAGGCTGTACGGGGAACTTGTCTTTGATGGTGTGTGTATGGCGGTGAGTGCCAGTGGATGTTCATGTACGGCGACGAGTGTGAATGGGTGTGCACGGTACTCACATCTGCCGACTCGGACAGGAACTCCTGCATGATGTCGCTCTCTCCAATGACGCGCACAGCACAGACTGTGGGCGACACACACGGCGGGTGAAACACGGAGTAAGCCACGTGGGTGACACAGAGAGACAAAACGTCACCTCTATCGGACACCACCGAATGTGGCTGGTGGCAACTCTGGCGCCCGCCGCGACATGCTCACATGGCGACTGCGGTGGCACAGCAGCAGCAGTGTCCCTGCAGCCCCGTGGGAGCAGTGGCGCTGCCCGGTCGAGCCGCTCCCGGCACCAACGACAAACTAACGGGACGAGGAAGTGCGTCTTGAAGGAGCTGACCATGTCACCCTGTGGGCTGATGTAAAGAATAATAATGCCCTTGATCTACCGTCCGTTTGGATGCCGGAGAAATTTCACCAGAGTTTGGCTGCTTTGCGTGGGAGGAACGTGCGTCGTAAACTGAGAGACAAATGCGACATTCAAAGTTCCGGAAGATACATTCTGGAATCTGTTGCAGCCCCAGGTTACAGAAGGGTTAGGTTCCCGAGAACAATCCATAACCCACATTTTCCGTATGTTGGAAATAGTTGTGCCTCCCCTACCCGATTACTAGCTTGTTTTCTCTCAGTACCGCATTGCGCTGTCGTCCGTTTTCTATTGCTGCCCGTATCGTATCGCTGTACATACGCTCAGCACTTCCTACGATTCTTTCTTTCATTGAATATCTACCCCAACACTACCTATAATTAAACTAATGGAACATACTGTATCTATATTTTTGTGAATAACACGAAACATTTTAATATTAATTGTTAACAGAAAGCAGCCACGCCCGAATGTTCGTTTGCCTTACATTTGGCTACGCCTAGACTTCTCCGATCGCTGTTGGCCGAGATCATAAGCAATCGAAGTGTAATTGTGTTAAATAAAGTACGCACAGTAAATAACTCATTAAATAAACATAAATGGAAGAAAACTAGCAATAGAAATATGGGAAAAAATTAATTGTTTTATAGAAAAAAACAATGATGTAATACAACAAAAGTAAAATAATTACGTAACGCTACAAAAAATTCCATTTACCTTAATCCTGGTGAAGCTTGGGCTCAGTGAAGGCGGCGTTTTGGTGGAGCGCATCGTAAGGCAGGGCTTACACCTCGCTCCGCCGTATTCATCCTCAACCTCACCGCGCTGTACTGTTTGCGCTTACGTAACTAACGCAAAATAATCCGCATGTTGAATTTTATTTTTACATGATTTATGGGAGCATTTCCGTAAGGTCGGATTTCCGTAAGTCGGGTCTTCCACAACCCGGGGACTTGCTGTATTGGACAAAAATCCCAATATTCATTAATTTGAACCTATCTACGTGACTTTACCGAAAGACCCAAAGAATATGAATTCCTGCAGTCACGAAAGCTTTAAGTCAAGATTTCACCCAGAAAGTACTTGGTGAGAAACAAAGCCCTGCTGGTATCTGTATCTGAGACACGGCGGTGGCGTTCCTGTGTGGTGCAACGTTTGAGATGGGTGGCTGTGGTTGCGCTCAAGGCTGTTACTAATTAATCTGGCCGATGGCAACCCAAGACAAAGACCGTGGGGGACTTGGGGGTGGGGAGGAGGGGAAGGATGGGGAGGGGTCTTGGGGAGGAGGAGAGGGTGAATACAAAAAAAGTGGCAGGAGGATGGGGAGAGGAAACTGCGGAAGAGGGGGGAGAGACAGGAGGATGAAGAGGGGGAGGAGAAATAATGAGGTGGGGAGGAAGAGGCGGAGTCTCCAGGAGTAAGAGGATGAGAAGAAGAGAAGGAGTTGACGGTGAAGGAGGCTGGAGATTGGTCTTCAGTAGGAGGACGAGGAGTGGAAGATGAGGAGGAAGCGGAGCAGTCTCGGGGAGGAGAGGCCAGAGAGGAGGGAGGGGGTCCCACCTCGTTCGAGGTACTCCTCCAGACCGCGGCGCCGTGCGTCCAGCTGCTGCTCGGAGAGGGAGAACGGCCACTTCCCCGGGAGCTTTGGGAACCCGAAGTCAGAGAATTCGCGCTTCAGGTTCTGGTGCAGGATCACGAACTCACGGAAGCGGCGCGAGCAGAGCTGGCGCCCCGCCATGTAGATGTTAAACGCCTGCGGGGATAGGGGACAACAACGCCACAACATCCCCGTCACTGCCATCGTCACCAGCAACATCATGGCCACATTCATTGCCACCATCGCGATCGTCATCGTCACGGTCATGGAAATCACCGGCATCATAACCATGGTCATCCCACGTGATCAACTCGCCAATCATAATAATCATGTTCACCACCACAACTCCCTCAACCCCCACACTAGGATAGAGAATCCAACCAGCGACCCCTGGATTGCAAGTCCAGCGTGCGAACCATTGCACCGCTGCGGTGGCTCTTTTTCCTCGAACGGAGACCAACGCAAATCCATCATCCAAACGTCACCGCGGCCGGCGCCTCGTCGCCAGCCCCTCACCACGAAGCGCTCCCCGTGCCGCTCCACGTGCTTGTAGCTCGGCACCGAGATGGGCACGGCGCGCTTCTCGCCGTAGTCGTAGCCCGAGTGGCCCGACGACTCGTCGCTCGGGTCGAGCCTCTCGGCCTCCTGCGGTGGCACCGACAGCACGGAGAGCACCAGCTCCCGCTCGGCGGCGCGGATCAGGTCCACCACCTGCTTGTGGGTAGCGCCCTCTACGTTCACGCCGTTCCTGCACGCGGCATGCACACACGCGGGCCAGTTTTAGAGCACCCGCTGCATACTGTGACGCACGCAAGCGCACACGGGTTCCGTAAACACCGGAGCGCACGAGGCGATGCAGTACAACACACGGGATTCACTGCCACAGCACCAGCGCCATCATGGCCATCACCGCACCACCACCATTACGACTGTCAACACCGCTGCCACCACCATCAGCACGATCGCAACCATGCCCAATTCTACCATCACGACCACTGCTGCCACCACAACCCTGTCAAGGTGTGCCCGCTCACGCAAGGAGGGGGGTCTCAGGTGGCACCAACCAACCTACTGGGCGACTGGCTCCAGCTCAACTGCACAACGGAGTCACACACACAGGACAATCTACACACGTATGCATGCTTACAGCACAAACCGGACTAAAACGGTTATAGCACAAACCACGCTGTCGAACACCCGCTGGCAGCAGGTCACAGGACAGACCCAGGTGCCATGGGTTGACTGACTGAGATGACTGGCTAATGCACCACCTGTGCCCCCTACTGTGTGAACCCACACGCACGCATGATAAACACAGGTGAACCTCACACACACTTACACTTGTTTACTCAGGAAAGCCTCACTGATTTTCAAATTCAGGCGGATCCTGTTAAGTTTTAGCTGTAGGGGGTGAACATTGCCTTGTTTCCATATTAAATCATGTGCGGTGCTGGTTTTCACATTTGACAAATTGGGACCAAGGTACACGATGGCCTAACTCTTCTTCACTGTGCATCACGAGATATTAAACGTCCAGTGTGGGTAAAGCAGACGGTGCAGAGTATTTCACGGTTAATCTACACCGCAGCGATTAACCAGGGGGGCCTGCCGTATTCGACCCGTGAACCTCTACCAAAGGTGAAAAACGCGCCACCGCCGGGCCTGGTCACCGGCCCAATGAACACGAACCACGCACGCACACACACAAATCACACACACAAAACACACACACACAAAACACACACATTTATCACACACGCATGAGCATGGGCCGCGATCACTCGCACTGCTGCTTGAAAAGCCCACAGGGTGTCGGTACGGGGGGAGGGGGCCTCAAGTCGCCCTTTGGCACTGCAGCCACGTGAAGTCGTGGCTCGGCGCCACTGCTGGACTTAACTAGAGCGCCGGCACAGCCTCACTCACGCGTCACTCGGGGCAAAAGTCCGTGTCATGTGCACGACCCAGCCAGCCACGCGCCATCAGCTGCAGCGGTAATATCACTGGCAGCAGAATCAGCAGTATCGGCAGCAGCATCCGTAATAAGACTACCAGCAGAATCGGTCGTAATAGCACTCTCAGCAGAATCAGTAGTAACATTGGCAGCATTGATATCAGCAAAAGTAGCAGCAACAGAAACACCAGTATCATCATCAGCAGTGCCCAGTCTCACGTGACCTCCCAGCCCAGGGGCATGCGGAAGTATCAGGGGGCGGCGAGGGCCTCACGTGGTGCGCACTCACCCTCCCCACCCCCCACGGGACCTGGTGAGATGCCACTCACCGCAGCACCAGCCCAAATGTCCACGCTGCCCTCACTGCCCCCCCCCCCTGCGAGCCGAGAGCTCCCTTTCGTTTCCTCGTGGGGATTTCCCCGTCCCGAATTACTGCTCCCGCATGACCCATTCCCTACCTCACATCAAAGAGCGAGTGCTCAGCCTCCGCTATTTATGGCGGCCTCTTGCTCATGAATCTCTCACAGCAAGAGCCTCGTAGAATCATCATTGTGGAATCACCATCATCATCCGCCAGCCATGGTCAATCCAATGCTGGGTGAAGGCGATGCAATGGTCCACGCAACACCTGCACAAGGCGAGGTGGCCAGCGGTAGAGTGAGCTGCACGCAATCGGCTGGGGCTTGGCTCAGCTCGTAACTCCTCCTGGGTTAATAAATTATGGAATAATAATGTGTGCGTGTAAGTGAACAGCGGTCAATGTCTATGGATAAACTCGCACCTGTCATGGAAAAGTAAAATTTCCATCACTGGCTTTGAGCTGTAATCAGGAGATGAGCACCGCCTAAATGCTCATTTGAGCAGAAAGTCACTTTGGCTTTGGAGCCACACACGAGTCGGCTTCATCACTCCATCTCCTCAGTGGACGTCCTCTCAGACGCGCTCCATTCCGTGGCTGTCACTCCATTTCCATTCTCGACTATTGGCCGTCGTGCTTCTCGCCATGACGCGTCCTATCCAAGTCCACTTGAATCATCCTTCACCGTGGCACAACAATGTTCAATAATCGTGGAGTTGGCAACGGCGACACACCGGCTCTCACGATGCTGTCTCACGGAGGAGAAAGAGGAGGCAGTGAGTCCCACCACAGACTGGGGACCCACCACAGACTGGGTCGGCCCCAACCCCGGGGGGCACGCCGCAACACCCCGACCGGCTCGGCTCCAGCCAAAGCAGTGACATCATCATCATCATAGCCATCAGCTGCAGCAGAGGCAGCAGCTGAGCCAAGCTCTTGAAATGGAAACTCATCCTTTGAGGATGATATATATACACACACACACTCATCTGCACGCTACAACACAAAATCAATATATCAACAAAGATCCTCCCCGTATGGCGTTAACAGACCGTTAATGTTGTTAGCGAGCACCTCTATAGGCCGAAATAGCGCACGAGGCAGTGGTGTGGCTACCACCACGCTCGGTCGTCTTTGTCTCCCCAGTGATGATGTTTACACACAGCAACAGCTAGTAATGTATAGCTGCATCGGAACCGGCGTTGGCCACAAGCGGGATTGAACCCCGGGTCGTGGGGTTCGCAGTGCAGTGCGCTAACCATCATTACATTACCACTCTGCGCACATATATAACATCAACACCCACCATCATGTCACACACCAACAAAGGACCCACCCCAATATTGTGTTTTTAAAGGTGTTGTTAGCGAACACCTATAGAGGCTAGAATGGCACATGAGGGGTGGTGGCCAGAACCACGCTCGGCCACCTTTGTCTCTCCGGTGCTGATGGTTACACACCACACCAGGTACAGTACTCCGTTAAGGCGACGCGCTCATTTCCTGGTTCGCCCATCAATAACAGCCCCAGGTAAAACAAACTCCGCTGTGCTTACAGCTGCATTGACACGTTAAGCGAACTTCTACTGTACGTTACTTCTGTTACGATCGTCTTTACCCCGATCCTCGCACACTCCAAAGAAGCGAATGTATAATTTGCTGTAGCTCATTCTCGTAAATACGTTCGTCGTGATGCCCGTGTCGCGAGCAAAATCCTCGATGGCCGTGTGACGAATTGGCGGTGTCACCTCATCAGACTCCCCTCTTCGTACGTATGATGAGATCTACGTTTTAGAATGTCCAAGATAAATCCCCCCATAGCTTTAACACACTTTTGGGGAAAGTACTGTTAGCGAGCGCCTATGAAAACCGAAACGGAACACGAGGGGTGGGTGGCCAGCACTACGCCTAGCCGCCCTTGTCTCCCCACCACTGATGTTTTACACACCGCGCCAGGTATTCATGGAAGGCTGAGTCGACCGAGCGGCCCAGGACCTAGTTCTGATATTCTTTATCGTTGGTCGTTAGCGGGAAATTAGCGCTGGTCGTCGGATTCGTAGTTCAGTGCGATAACCACTACACCACCGCTTCCCCACACAGACGTATGTATAATCACACCCACACACGCAATCATCACTCCTCTTGTTGTTGTGCGATGATTTGTGTATATTTGTGGTATGCCAGGTATGAGATGCTGCTGCCGGTATATTGTTGGGAGTGTAATGCACTGCCAGTGTTATTGTTGATAATAGTACTGTATAGTGCCTCGCTGCACTGTACTGCTGGTGCACTGCCAGTGTTATTAGTAATATAGTGTGTGTGCCATCCGTCTAGTATGTGTGCTATTCGTCTAGTCACTCTAGTGTGTGCTATTCGTGATATTGTGCCATCCGTCTAGTGTGTGTGCTATTCGTGATATTGTGCCATCCGTCTAGTGTGTGCTATTCGTCTAGTGTGTGTGCTATTCGTGATATTGTGTTATTCGTCTAGTGTGTGTGCTATTCGTGATATTGTGTTATTCGTCTAGTGTGTGTGCTATTCGTGATATTGTGCCATCCGTCTAGTGTGTGTGCTATTCGTCTAGTGTGTGTGCTATTTGTGATATTGTGTTATTCGTCTAGTGTGTGTGCTATTCGTCTAGTGTGTTATCCGTCTAGTGTGTGTGCTATTCGTGATATCGTGTTATTCGCGATGGGTGATTTAACGACCGTGTTGAGTCACAAGTCACATGGCGAGGATGCGGACTCCGTGCTCTCGATGTTGGCGCGTGCGAGGCGCTGATGTGTCCATGTTGGCGTCCGCGTACCGATGCTGGTGTCCCGTGTTGTTCGTGTAAAGTACTGCGAGGAGTACCGGCGGGAAACTCACCGATCACTCGGCGAGCACGCGGTGAGCCCCCGCTGGTATCCGTATCAACATCGCGTGCCGCTATTCGCGTGTTCAGCGCGGTGTGCGCGAGTGTGGACGGTGCTGCTGTTGTGACCGAGAGCGTGACCAGGAGCGCCCTGCCGCGGGCGACTACTCACACGGCGAGGATGCGGTCCCCCTTGAGGACCCCGGCTCGCTCGGCGGCGCCCCCCGGCAGCACGGCGCTCACGTGCTGCAGCGGCGCGTACAGCTCCCCGTTGATGCTGCGCAGCTGCCCGCCCTCGCTCACCTGCCCGCGCACGTTAAACCCGTAGCCCGTCTCCGACTTGACGATGCACACGACGCGCGGCCCATGCTGCAGCTGCTGCGGTTGCTGCGATTGTTGTTGTGGTGGTGGTGGTGCGTGTTGTTGTTGCTGTCGGAGCGGCTGAACCCGCGTTCCCGCCGTCTCCTCCGCCATCTTCACTGCGCTGCGAGGCTGGGGCGGGGGGGGGAGGGGAACTTCCGGTTCCGCGTGCCGAGGGGGGGGGGTCAACTTCTGGTCGCGTGCTCGACCGGGGGAGAGACTTCCGGTTCCGCGTGACTGCTGCGGGAGCAGCTTCCGGCGGGAGGGGTTCCGGTTGGGCGAGATACCAGGGGGGAGGGGTCATTTCCGCGGGGGGGACGCGACTGAGGGGGGGGGCGGTGGCGTCACTTTCGGGATGCGGCCTCTGTTCACGTGTCGCCGCCTGGTGGACGGTACCCGTCCTGCACCACGGATCTCGCTCGCACGTGGCGAGCGAGCTGGTGAAGTGGTCAACTCGCTCCACGGGGCTTTGCCGCGTCACAGAGACATGGACGACTGATCGACCTCAGGGCCTGATGGCACATCCGCCCAATGTTGCCGACAGCCACAGCAAACACTCTGGCTTGCAGCGGAGTCGCCGTGATCACTAACAACGCCATCCTTACTGTGGCATCAGTTTTTTCATTTATTTCAGTTTTCAGTTTCATTTATTTGGTATAGCACTGAGCCATTCGGCTCTTGAATCAGAAACACAGCTCGCCTACAGTGGCTTCAAAGCACCCCGTCTCACGCTGGCCTGGGCATTTGTTGTGGACATGTGTCTTCCATTGCTTTGCTACCATCCCTCATTTAAAATGTTAAACGTGTTTATCCATGAGAGCCACACCGAGTCGTGGGACTGTTTAACAGGTCGGTCCTGCGTTGGGTGTCTGTGTTAAATGTTTTCAGCCAACGTATGAACGTTTATGCATTTGACGAAACCAGAGCAACCGGAGAAAACCCAAGCATGCAAGGGGCAATACTATTCCTACAGATGGAAACGGGCGAATTTTATCAACTTGCTGTACTGCCTTCTGAGTGGCGTTTCTCTGGAGCTGCCCCAGCATCACCCACCTTCAAGCAGCAGCTTAAGGCTCTCGCCCTCGTTCAGGCTGGCCTACGAGGGAGGCACTTTGAGCTCTGGCTCTGCGTATCTGGGGTTTGGAACAATGCGTCGTGAAATGTGCGCTCTATAAATTATTATTAAACCCCCTCCCCACCTTCAACCCTCCACTCACCTCCCGTCTCACCCCTCCCTCCCCCCCATACATCTCGCAGGAGTAAATCGCAACTCCACCTCTGCACTCTCAGCCACGAACAGCGTGTAAAACGTATGATAAACTTTTAATGTTTTTTTTTTACATGAACAATTTCATTACACCAGCCCTTCAAATTCCGATACACTGTACACCAACCAGCGTCCAACCATGGTGGGCGGCCTATTGGTAACCGCCACCGCACACGGGGCGACACCGCACACACTCACGGCACCGCCAGCTCCCCGCACCACCAACGAAGAGCGCACGCGGCGGGGACAAACGCGCCACCCCAATCACACACACACACGTCACGTCAAAGTGCACGCGTCTCCCCTCTGGGGGGGGGGGGGGCTTCTGGGGAGGACCCGGGGAACCCTGGCCAGAGTTACGGGCCCTCCCGCGCTCGAGATGGAGGGTGGCGCGAAATGACCCCGAACAGAAGGTGACAACACAAAAGGCAAACAGGAAAAACGAGACAGCATACGCAGTGGTTTCCACAGGGCCCACCTCCCCCCCCATCCTGTCATCCCGATCGCACACGCACGTGTACATCGCGGGGCCGTCGTCTGCAGCACGTATCAACAAGGGTGGCATTCCCCGAGTTTGGGCAACCCCCAGATTCCCCACGGAACACAAGAGCCGCCGGGGTCGTTCCCAGGCCGAGAGGCAGCGGGGGCAGGGGGGACGTGGGGTGCAACGTCCGTGCTGTGGTTGCGGCTCAGCGTCCATCGAAAGAGCAGCGAGGAAGTTAAATAAGAAAGCGAAGGCAGACATGATCAAATGCGACCCCGCAGACAGAGGGCAGCGCTGATGGCACCGCACGATCCACAGCTTCTGCACGGTGAACAAGGGGCGACATGTGCTCACGCGCGCGAGTGTGTGCGATGGTGTGTGCTTGTGTGTGCGATGGTGTGTGCTTGTGTGTGCGATGGTGTGTGCGATGGTGTGTGCGATGGTGTGTGCTTGTCTGTGTGCGATGGTGTGTGCGATGGTGTGTGCGATGGTGTGTGCGATGGTGTGTGCGATGGTGTGTGCGATGGTGTGTGCTTGTGTGTGTGATGGTGTGCTTGTGTGTGCGATGGTGTGCGTTGGTGTGTGCTTGTGTGTGCTTGTGTGTGCGATGGTGTGCGCTTGTGTGTGCGATGGTCTGTGCTTGTGTGTGTGATGGTGTGTGCTTGTGTGTGCGATGGTGTGTGCTTGTCTGTGTGCGATGGTGTGTGCGATGGTGTGTGCGATGGTGTGTGCGATGGTGTGTGCGATGGTGTGTGCGATGGTGTGTGCTTGTGTGTGCGATGGTGTGTGCGATGGTGTGTGCTTGTGTGTGTGATGGTGTGCTTGTGTGTGCGATGGTGTGCGTTGGTGTGTGCTTGTGTGTGCTTGTGTGTGTGATGGTGTGTACTTGTGTGTGCGATGGTCTGTGCTTGTGTGTGTGATGGTGTGTGCTTGTGTGTGCGATGGTGTGTGTTTGTGCATGTGTGCGTTTTCAAGATGATGTGCGTGATTGGTGTGTGCGAGTGCGCGAGCGAGTGTAACAAAACGCCGCGTGCCAGGAGGGGTGCCGCGCACTCTTCTCAGCTTCATGCCGGCAGCCGCTGCCCCACGACCTCCAGCGGGGGCCAGAAGGGGCAGTCGGGGTCGTTGGGAGTGGAGGGCAGGGGGGGTCCAGATGTGGGGGCAGAGCGAAGGGACGAGAGGATCACATGGGGTCGCGCAGGGAGGCGGCAGCGGCATTGGCTGCCGTGTTCTGCACCGTGCGGTTGGTGAACACGCCCTGTGCAAACTCCTGCTGCGCCTTCTCAAAGCTGGCGCCTGTACGTCGGTACATAGAGTGCACCTGCACACACGCAGACAAAAAAAAAGACAAAAAAAAGACGAAACAATGATCCCCCATATAGCCTAAACAGACTGTTGGGGCAAGTGCTATTAGCGAGCACCTATCAAAGCCGGTACGGCGCACGAGGAGGGAGTGTGGCCAGTTCCCGAGTAGTCATGTTTACACACCGTATCAGGTACTCATTTTGAGGTTGAGATGACCTAGGGGAGTCCCAGGACCGGTTCAGATAATTGTCACTGGTGTTGGTGGTGGCCATGAGTGGGAATCGAACTCGGGTAATTAGATTTGTAGTGCAGCATACTAACCACTACATCACCACTCCCCACAAAGACACGCACACGGATACATGCACATGTTGGCACACGCACATGCAATGTCACTGGAGGCAGCTCGCAGTACACGCGGGTGAAGGTGTGCGTGTGCTTACGTGTGTGCACAATACTCATGTGGTGCAGGGTGTGGTAGAGGGTGGGCACGTGTGCGTCTTATTTTGTGCTGGTGTGGGTGCAGGTGTGTTAAGTGTGTGCATGTATATGAATATATTTGGATGTGTGCGAGTGTGTGTGTGTGAATGTATATGCCTTTGTATGCGATGGTGTGTGCGATGGTGTGTGCGATGGTGTGTGCTTGTGTGTGCGATGGTGTGTGCGATGGTGTGTGCTTGTGTGTGTGATGGTGTGCTTGTGTGTGTGATGGTGTGCTTGTGTGTGCGATGGTGTGCGTTGGTGTGTGCTTGTGTGTGCTTGTGTGTGCGATGGTGTGCGCTTGTGTGTGCGATGGTCTGTGCGGCAAAACAACCTCCTACCTCCTCGCGGTGCCGGACGGGCAACACTGTCGTGGGCAGTGCTGTGGGGGGAGGGCCAATGCCCATTGGCCTCTCCCCTCATGGCGTCTGTGACCACCACAGTGGCTAAACGGGGGCTCTGGACGGGTGCGAGGGGCTGGTAACCCCTCCACCTTCAATTAACCACCACTAAACTACGAATTAAACATAAACCTGTAATTTGGCGGAGCCAGGAGATTGAATTTTCACCCTCGGGGCTCCTCCAGAAACAACGAAAAACCATTGCGGATGGCCACGTGGAATGTTCGAACGCTCACTGCGGAGGAGAGGCTGCCACTCCTCTGTCGGGAGCTGGACCGGTACCGCCTGGATCTCTGTGGCATTCAGGAGGTCCGGTGGACCGGTTCTGGCTCCTGCCACCATGAGGGGTGGACAGTCCTCTACTCGGGGCAGGAGAATGCCAAACAACAGGGTGTGGCTCTTCTTCTGAACAAAAGAATGAAGGGGGCGTGGGAGCGTGGCGGTGAGGTGTGGGAAGCTGTAAGCCCCAGGATACTTTGGGCTCGCCTTCCCATCAACCAGAGGCGAGGAGTGGTGGTCGTGGTTACTTATGCCCCCACCGAAGACGAACATCCGTGGAGGGATGCAGGCAAAGCCGATGAGTCAGACGCTTTCTATGACCTCCTGTCACAGGTGCTGGCTAAAGTGGCCACTCGGGACAGAGTCATCTTGTTGGGTGACTTCAATGCCCGAGTTGGTCATGATGCTGGCACCTGGTCTGGAGTGATTGGAAGGCATGGGCCAGATCAGCTCAATAATAACGGTAGAAGGCTGCTAGATTTTTGTGCAGCCCATGGGCTTGTAATTACCAACACGCTCTTCCGGCATCGGCGCATCCACACAACATCATGGATACATGCCGGGTCCAAGCAAGAACATCTGCTGGACTACATAGTGACGGACCAGCGGATGCGAGCCCATGTCCTTGACACCAGGACCTACCGTGGAGCTGATCTGACCTCTGACCATCGACTAGTCATCTGTAAGATGCGCCTGCCATTCTTCCACTCCGGTGGTGGGTGTACACCCAGGACCCCATTCCAACCAAAAGTGGCCTGGTCTCAGCTAGCTGATGAAAGTTGCAAGCGAGAATTTCATCATTGCTTGCAGCTGGGGTTGGCATCGTCCCCCACTCCACCTGATGTCGAGGGTAAATGGGCGAGGTTTAAGACTGTGACTCATGCAGCTGCAATGGCTGCTTTGGGTACGCGGTCCAGACCTCCCCAGAAACCCTGGCTGACAGAGGAGGTGTTCAGGTTAATTGAGAAAAAGCGACAGGCCCACTCTCATCGCCTACAGCATCCCACGTCGGAGAATGAGGAGGTTTACCGCAGCCTTCGCTCGGAGGTTCGGAGAGCCGTAAGGCGCTGTAAGGATGGGTGGTGGTCGCAGGTTGCTGAGGAGATGGAGTCTGCCTCAGTGGCCCGCGATCACAAATCCCTATTTAATTCCATCAAAAAAGTAACCTGCAGCGCCACACCTATTACCATCATTAGAGGAAAAAACGGTGATCCAATCTCCGACCCCCAGGAACAGGTTTGCAGATTTGCTGAGCATTTCTGCGAGGTCCTGGGGGAGGGAAAATCTCTCAGCCAGCAAAGTGGGGATAACCCTGCTGAGGCTGCGGTGCCTCAAATATTGGAAGAGGTCACCCCCTGTGAGTGGCTGGCTGAGGTGCCAGCTGTTGAGGAAGTACTGAGGGCGATCCGGAGTCTGAGACCAGGGAAGGCACCGGGCAGAGATGATCTCCCAAGCGAAATGCTGAGGGAGGGTGGCGTTTGTGCACAGACTGCCCTATATGACATCATAACAACAGTCTGGACCACTGGACGGGTTCCGCAGGACAGGAAGGATGCCCTGGTGGTCCCCCTCTTTAAGAAGGGGGACCGTACCGACTGTAACAACTACAGGGGCATCTCACTCCTCAGTGTGCCGGGTAAGGTCCTGGCAAGGATTATTCAACATCGCCTTGCTAGGCACGCTGAGGAGAGGCTTGCGGAGCCCCAATGCGGTTTCAGGAAAGGGCGGTCCTGCACAGATGCCATATTTTCTGTCCGTCTGCTCCAGCAGAGGTGTAGGGAATTTCAAAAAGACCTACATCTCTGCTTTATTGACCTGGTCAAGGCCTATGATACCATCAGTAGGACTGGGCTCTGGGTTGTTCTTCGTGCTTTCGGAGTCCCTGACCCTCTGCTCACGATCATTAAGGACCTTCATGATGGTGAGCGGGCCCGGGTAAAACTACGTGGCCGGGAGTCGGAGCCTTTCCCTGTACACCTTGGGGTGCGACAGGGATGTCCTCTGGCTCCCACATTATTTAACATCTATTTCGACTGCGTAGTTCGTGAAGCCTTCAAAAGCTGTACCGGGGGAATTACCATTTGGTACAGATATAATGGGAGGCTGATCGACGCCCGGGTGCGATCAAGGGATGGCTCCCTATTGGTCAACCACGTTATGTATGCCGATGATTTGGTAATAGCTGCTCATTCAGAAGAGGAGTTGGAGACGCTGCTGCTGAGACTGGAGTGTGCCACCAAGAGGTGGGGCCTTACCATCAGCCCCACCAAAACTAAGCACCTGCCTGGGTATTTTGTACCATCGGGCACTCCACCCCCACAACTCCCAATCGGTGATGGGGCAGTTGTGGAGAGAGTGGAGAGTTTCCCATACCTGGGCAGTGTGCTTATGACCGGCTCCAGTTTATCAGCAGAGGTCTCACTCCGAATCAGTCGAGCGGCAATATCTTTTCATCGGTTGCGTAACGCTGTGTGGAAGCTACCTGGTCTGTCGCTCCGCACGAAGCTTCAGGTCTTCTCGGCCACGGTCATTCCCTCCCTTCTCTACGCTTGCGAAACGTGGACCCCCCTAGTGGAGCATCTTCGCCGGTTGGAAACATTTAGGCTGGCCTGCCTACGATCCATCCTGGGTTTAACCAGGCTGGATTGTGTGAGGAGCTCACAAGTCCTTGAAAGATCTGGGCAAAGTCCCATCAGTGAGCTCCTCCGGCAGGCAAGGCTGCGTTGGCTGGGTCATGTAGCCCGCATGCCCAGCCACCGCATGCCTAAACAGCTTTTGTTCGGCCGGATCGAGGGGGCTAAACGGGCGCGGCACGGGCTAGAGAAGAGATGGAGTGATGTGGTACAGGAGGACGTGGAGCTGAGTGGACTTGCCGATGACTGGTACCAGCGGTGTCAAGATCGGCCTCAGTGGAGGAGGCTCGTGAAGGACGCTACTGGGCAGTTGGAGGCAGTCGCCCTCCAACAACAACGGAGGGCGGAGGAGCGACGCTCACAACAACGAGCGGAGCGCCGGGTGGCTAAAGCACAGCAAGTTGGCACAGTAGGGGGCACAGGTGGTGGATCAGCCAGTCATCTCGGTCATCTCGGTCAGTCGACCCGTGGCACCTGGGTCTGCCCCGTGACCTCCTGCCAGCGGGCGTTCGACACTTCACGTGGCCTCAGGGTGCACATGGCCTGGCACAAGCGTCGTGGTGACGTCACCGCCACTTAGTGGCGAATGGCGGTTGTTGTTGTTGTTGTTGCCTTTGTATGCACGTGATTGTGTGTATGTAAGTAAACGAGTGTATGGGAATGTGTTTGTGTATACGTTTGTGTGTGCACAGAATGGTGCATACCCTCTTCAGCATGATGAGGGAGAGGGCGGCCGAGGCGGTGAACATGACGGCGATGATGGAGAGTATGACGCCCACGGCGATGTTCGATGAAAATGCTCCGATCGTGGAGATCCATCCACTGGTGAAGACAGGCACACACAAAGACCCCCCATGTAGCCTAAACAGACTTTTGGGGCAAGTGCCGTGAGTAGCATCTATGAAGGCCGGCAAAGCACATGAGGGGGTGGGTGGCCAGCACAATCCCTGGCTGCCTTTGTCTCCCCAGTGCTGATGCTCACACACCGTACCAAGTACTCAATCAAGGCTGAGTCTACCTATGCAAGGTCGATGATAGGATCAGTTACCCCTTGCCAATAATGTAGTCATAGCCAATAATTTTACTTAGGTGGCTGGGATAGCTATGGCCAAGTTTGTCGACAGTGGGGAGCACAGATGATGCATCTGCCAGTCCTCCCAGTCAGTCTAACCATAACACCCAGGTCTGTTCCAATACATTCTGCCAGCAGCGGTGAGCCTTCCACATTTCACTTGAAGGCCTAAAAGTGCACCTATCCTGGCACAAGCACTGCGGTGACGTCACCACCGAATGGTGGCTGTTGTTGTTGTTGTGTACCAGTTTCCCCAGCCTGGGATGCCGACAGCCTGCAGCACGTGCACTACGAACTGAGCGAAGAATATGAAGAAGAAGAGGAAGAAGTTGAAGGAGCTGTCACTCCTGCCGAGACATGGGGGGAGGGGGGCACGGGGAAAATAAATAAGTAACAATAGAACCACAAGAATGAGAGCGACAAGCGTGAGTGCTAACGCGAGGCACGCCCACATCGGTAATGTCCCCGCATACAAGACATGCACATCGGTTTATTTTATTTTTACACTTTACTGAGGAACCAAGCCTCAAGCCACTTGTTCAGATGGGTCCTGCTAAATTGTCACAGTGGGGAGCGATATTGCTGCGATGTGTAATTCATCCAAAATTAATCATTTGCAGGGTAATTTTAAGCATTGTAAATGTTTGGCTAATGCCAGTTACATAGTATGTTTTTTTTAGCTATGGGAAGAAACCGGAGATCCAGGAGGAAACCCATGCAGACCAGGGGGATAATGTACAAACTCCGTGTAGAAAGGTCCCTGAGCCGGAAAACAGTCCCTTCTTGCTACGAGGGGCAAGTGTTACAGCACTGTGTTACACCACGATGCCGCTAACCTGCCGCACAAATAAATAACCGAGTAGCCCTGCGTGATTCTATTCATAGCCAGTCATTTCCTGTTCAAATAAGCATTGAGGCGGTGCGGACCTCCTATTTACAGCCCTGAGCCAGTTGTGGAAATTCCACATTCCTTTGGTCGGGCGAGTCTATCCAGTGGGCAACCACTGTTGACTTCTCCACTTCGTGGTGCTAATTATACAATCCCCAGAGGGTTCATGAGCCGAGTCAACCTCCCAATCAGGATTTGAACTCGCAACCTTCCGACTGAAGAGCGGCTCCATCAATCAATCTTTATTTTATGTGCCAATATCGCCCTAAATAAAGGAAGCAGCAGTGAACATTACAGCATAATGGGAACGGCACAGGGGCATAGAGCAACAGGAAGGAAAAAATAAACCTGTCATGACCTCATCGGCTAACACCGACTGAGCAAAATAAATTGTTACGATTGTGGGTGGAGATTTAACTCAATAATCTATTCTTTGGTCTTGTTTATTAACCATCCAGTTTGTATTGTTTCTCGTTTATTCAGTCTCATCTCGACATTCTCGTTGGCTCCGTTAACCTACACGTAACCTTGGCACGATTTTTGAGCGGAGGAATCTCTCAATCTTCACAGACACCATCGCCATGAAGCAAGCACTAGCGCCGCGAGCGTGAAAGCTGAGAGCGCATTTGAGATGGAGGCACGCAAATTCCCGAATCAACCACAGAGGATAACAAAATGCAACCCAAGAGGAGCGAGAGATGACGCGTGGGAGCGGTCAAGGGGACCGGGGGGGGGGGAAACTGTGGGAGGAGATGTATGGGGGGGTGGGGGGAGGCGGGCATTACCTGAAGCCCTTGTAAATGGGTCGATACCAACAAGTGAAGGAGCAGGGGATGAAGAGGATCATCCACATGATGGAGATGCCAAAGGAGATTCCCTTGTTCGGGTTGAGGCAGAAGTACACCAGGTAGCCCAGCATGTTCAGCACCAGCGTGACTGCGTGAACTGCGGCCCGAGAGGGCAGGGTATCAGGGGGCAGGGGAGGGAGGGAAGAGGAGGAAAGGAAGGGCAAGGTGGGGGAGACAGGAAGATGGCCGTAACAGGGGAAGAAGAAGGGTGCAGAAACAAAAGTAGGGGAGACAGGGGGATGCAACTAGAGGAGGAGAAGAGAGGAGAGCATGAGATGAGTAATGGAGGATATAAAAGAGGAAGAAGAGGAGGAGACCATGCGTGTATATACAGGAGAATGCAGAAATAAGGGAGATGCGATGAGAGAGGAGGAGGCAGGGGCTTGGGGAGGTGAGGAGAGACACAGACGGAGAGTGAAAAACGCAGCACAAAGACGGCGACAACGCAGCCCGAGCCGGCGGATGCCTCGGCGAGCAGCAGAGCACGGAAGGAGTCGCTGGGCTCAGGGGGCCACCGTGGCATTATTGGAGAAGCGACCGCCACCAGTGAGGGAGAACAGGGCGGTGAAGGGGCCCCGTGGCCGCGCTCGGGCCCCGCACCGAGCCAGACACGTACCTGCACGCCTTGTAGACCGGCCTATACCAGCAGACAAAGGAGCACGGCGTGAACACGATGAACCACACAATGGACAGTCCAAAGTCCACGCCCTTGGAGGCGTCGACAATGAACCAGGCGAGGCAGCCGAGCACATTGAGGAATAGCGTGATGGAGTGGACTGGGGAGAAGGGACACCGTCGTCGTCGTCATCACCACGGCATTGACACCATCATTCTCCATGGCAACCGTAACTGCCCAAAATTGAGTTTAACGCAGTAGATCTCCATGGCAACAACAACCATCACACACAACGGCAAATGCCACCACTCACCATAGCAACTCCATCACTGTTATTGCTCGCCACCTAAACACCGCTGTCGCCCACTAATGAAAGCATCTCACCACTTTTGCTCACCAAAATAACATTGCCATTCTCCACAGTAACCACCCCTCACTCAGTATGGCACAGTCAGATGCCATGGTAACAAAACCTCTCCCATCACTACAGCAACAGGGTCAGCAGTGACCCCCACGATGCACCCTGCAGTGGCTCTCAATCCCGTTATCTCACGGACACAACAACAGGCACTTGAACGTCACAATTGTCTCCAACACCACCACCGGAGAGGGGGTCACAGTGGAGGGCACGGTGCCCCTAACCGCATGCCGTTAAGGGGAGGGGCACGGTGATACACACAAACTAAAGGGACTCGGGGTAAGAAGGAGAGGGGTTGAAAGAGATACAGTGGAAGGAGGAGACGGAGAGACGATGGGTGAGGGAGAGCGGGTGAGGCAGAATGTATGAGGTAGAGGATGGTGTTTCTGGCAGAAGTTAGGAGGTGGGATGTTCTAATGCTGATATTCATAAAGAGCTGAATCAAGACTTCGTCGCACGATGAGGTGGCCAGCAGTGGGCGTGTTGCTCAGGTAGGTGGACGCTGGCTGGCTGGATGAGCGGGCGGTGCATGTGCCACTCACACATCCACATGTAGTAGAGGATGCGCACCGTGCGCTGGAAGTCGAGAGGAATGTCTATTGCAAAGTCCTGGTAGAAGCAGGGCCCCACGGGGCACTTGGCTGGCAGGGGTGGCCAGTTGTTCTTGCGTGCTGTTCACAAACACGAATGAAAGCGCACGCACACACACGAATGCAATCACCGTCACGTGCACAGTGCCCATGAGCGAGCGCAAGCGTGTGTGTACGTGCGTGTAATGCACACGTGCGCATCGTGTATGTATCCTCAAACCTTAGTTACTGGAAATTTTATTTTAATAAAGACTGATGATGTCTGTGCACTCTGTTGAATTTCTTCTGCAACGGGGTGATTGTGTTTGCTCCGATTCCAAATTGCTTCAGGACGACGAGTACTAGAGTGCCACCATCTCCTCAGCATGAACGTGTACGTGCGGGTGTGTCGTGTGCACATGTTGCGCGAGCTCGTGTCACGTCACCATTGTAGTTGTGCCCCTGCATCTCATGCTCGCGCCGGTCCAGCTCGGCCGCCTTCCGCTCTAGCTCCTCCTGCTGGCGCTTCAGATCGGCGGTGATGGCGCTGCCCATCTGTACGCACGAGCGAGACGGAGACACGGGGGCACTTGGCACCACCGCCACGCACCACCATCGCACGCCGCTACCGGGACGTCTCAACACTGGCCTGAAACCTGCATCTGGATGTGCGTTTCCCCCATGCACGCTACAGTATTATTACTACTACTACTACACTTGTGTACCCAGAAAAGCCTCGCTGAGTCTCAAGCCTCTTTTCACGAGGTTCCTGACGGGTTTTCACAGGGGGGAGTGATGCTGATGTGTGTAATCCCAGTTCAGTCATTTGTAAGGTAACATTTTCAGCTTTCGGATGTTTGGCCAATACCAGTTACATTGTATTTCATCTTAGCTTCGGGAGGAAGCGGGAGATCCCAAAGAAACCCCATGCAGAACTGGGGGAGAGAACACAAACTGCCCACAAAATGGCGCCCAAGTTAGGCATCGGACTAAGCAACTTCTTGCCTCGAGGCACAAGTGTCACCATTGCGCTGCCACTCTGAATTTGTAGCATGCTGCTGTCTTGGGCCCAGATCTGTGTCCAGGAATCGAGGTTTCCTTTGCAGCAGGGGGCAGTCAGACGTTCTGACTGCCCGTGGTCATGTGATCATCACACTGGTCATGGTAGTTCCCTGAGCAGCAAAACGAACCCTCCCCCCGTTAAGGCCCCTGCAGCCTACGCACGCTTGCTATGCTGCAGCAGGGTTCAGCACCTCCCTGTACTATGGCATCATGCAGCAGGGAAACAAGATTCCAGGCACAGTTTCAGCACAGCATTGTAGCAACTTAATGCTGACCAATGCGCAGGGGATACTGCAAGCAGTTGTGTTGTGTGTGCAGTAAACTCAACTGGAAGCACAGAGCCACCACCGCCCTCTACTGGCAACTCACTGCAACCTGTGTCTACGAACCACAGCAGTGCCTTCTCTCTTTATAGCGTTGCGCTTTAACAATGGCGCGAATACTAAAAGTACCGACGACGTGATTTGCCGTCCTGCTGCTGTGCTGACAGTGCAGTGCTGTCTTGTCCTGTTGCTGTGCTAGGTGCCCCCCACCACCCCAGTCCTGTCCAGTGTTTACGACTGCTCCGAGCCCCTCCCTCCTCAAGGGCGCCTCACCTCGCCCTCTGGCTACGATGCACGCACACGTGCGCACACGTCATACCACCACGGCGCGCACGCACACACGAAGGCACTTGCGTCCTCACGTCGACTCTGCCCGTTTGCTTTGCCAACAAAACCGGCTGCGGCGCCGGCGGCGCAAACCTGCCAGGCCGGTGGGACGCGTTCTCGGAATGAGACAGGACGGTGGATGGGAGGGGCTATGGGAGGAGGTTCCCTGTGCGATGTGTCGAGGGTGGAGGAGGGCACCTGTTGGGAGGGCAACTGCGCTGGGAAGGTGGGGGGCTCCTCGGTGGGCTGCATCACGGCCGGCTGGGTTTGCGATGCCAGTGGAGGGGCTCCTGCTGGCCCCACGGGCACCGTGGAGTTGATCTGCACACACACACACAGGGACGCTTTACATACACACACGTAGATGCACGTGGACATGCAGACCCATGCACAAGCTGACGGACATAGACACACGACCGACACATTCCAACACGCAGACTCACATGGGCGCACATTGGTACACGCGGGCACGCATACACAGCCATGCGCGCACACGCACAAACGGGTATACGGTACTGTATGTGAACACATAGCCACACGGATATGTGCACAAGAACACATCCACACACGCAGACGAACTGTATTTGAAGGCACCTGCAAACCCATTGTTGCAAAAGAGATGTTCGTCTCAGAGTAATAAATCCACACTGCACACACTCAGAATACAGCTGCACCCAATACACGTACCACACAGGTGTTACACAAACCACACAGCAGGCACACTTAACACACACCACCTTCACAAATACACACGGCTGTGTAAGCTGTGGTGTCACCACAGTTGCACATGCCGGCCGGTGTGCGATGAATCACCGCTCCAACATCACCTTCAGCCTTTGCCCCTCGGGGAAAAAAGTGCTTTTATCAGTCGGTGCCATGACAGCACCGGACCGCGATAGTATGAGTAACGCCACTCAGCTCACGGGGAGAGCGGGTGAGGGGGCCGGGACCCCCGAGGATGGAGGGATGAGCTCGAGGTAGGCACCCCTCATGAGCTCGGCTTTCATCACGGAATCCATCCCCACCTGCGTGTGTCCGTTTCTCCCGTAATGGTGTCCACGCGCTGCGAGTGAAGGAGTTTTGTTGTTCTGCCTGGCGCCGGCTAACACCGCGGTGTCTGGTTTCCCGTATGTGCATGTGGAGCAATGAGACGTGGGCTACTCGGGACAAAGTGGGGGGGTAGGGGGGCGACGTGGGTTCCCCCCGGACAGGTAAGGGGGCCGCATCCCATGCAAGACCGGGCCTGGCTGGATTGGAAAACAGCGGAGCAGCTTCATCAGAAGATGCCAATCGTGAAGCGTCATTATGGAGAATATAAGTAACAACGTAAATATGCAGACGCTACTGCAGCTTTGGCAGATGCAGCATCACCTGAGTTTACCTGCGTTACACCGATGCTGCTGAAATTATGAACTCCCCGATCGCTATGTGGCTGATGGGATTTTTAGTTTTGCGAACGAACAGTTTTGTTAAGGATGCGTGTTGTCCAACAATTTATTTGGTAGCTTTATCCGTGTGGATGAGAGGCAAGTGAACAGACTTCTAAAATAGTTCTGTAGTGCTCTCTGGGGCTGATGCTGTTCTCTCACACCACGTGGCATAGTTTACCCATTGTGTAAATGCACAGGGCGTAAGTTATAGGTTTAACACACGCGTCGTCATCACGCCATCACGCGTTTGCTTTGTACGTGACAATCGACACCCTGGACACCCTTGCACAACGAGATGTCCCACCTCACCAGATAAATAAAAAACATTCGCTAGCCCCTCTGATATACAAAGCAGTGCCTTGCCGGGTTGTAATCCCACCTTTAAACTACATACCGATTTTTTTAGGCAAATGTTGCTGCTCTCATTTAATAAAAGAAAAATATGCTGACAAGTTTTGCTTTGGAAATCGGTAAGTGGTAAAATGGGTTTGGAGACCGGCAGCACGCCGCTTAACCACTACTACCATCAGTCGGATTGGCAAGTGCGAGGTGGTGCACTGCTTGCTGCGAGGGCTCCGAAGGGACATGTTTTGCACCCATATTTTGGGTTGGGCCGCGTGGTGGGAGCTTTATGGGAAAATCCTTCCCATTACTCCTCCACCACCCAACAAGGTTGTCACTTTTACAAATATATAATATACAAGTGCCAATGTATTGATACAATTCTGATTAATACAACTCCTCCAATGGTGGCTGAAGACTGTCTATGGCTCAATTTGACGTCAGCATTCGAGATTTAGATCAAACTACTTCGAGCTTCCTTAAGCACCTATGTTTTAACTTAGACAAGACTTCGTCTGATCACGTGACATTCACAGGAACCTTTATACTGTGACTGGGATAGACACGGAAATGAATGGCACAGAGAGCACAGGGGTCGTGCCGTGGTGCTGAGGGGGAACGGGGTGAGGATCCAGGACGGAAAACGAGGTGAGTGGGAAGTGGTTGCGGTGGGGAGTGGTGCCACGTGGCACGAGCGGTGACGCCGCCACTCCCTGCCCCATCTCCTCCCCTCCCCCATCAATTACGCAACCCCCCTCACAGGTGACAGCACTGCCGGTGGGGTCACGCGGGACGTCACTCGTCAGCCAATCACAACCCCTAATCCTATCTCTCTCGCTCCGCCTTCCTGTCCACACGCATGGGTATGTCGTGCCCTTTACCGTGCACATTGCTTCGCCTCTAAGGCCCCCAAACAAAAATTTGGATTGGCTGCAGATTTTTTTTCCGAGCAGCAGCTGTTAGTCTTTACAGCTACCGGCCGCTGTTGATGCTGGGCCAAGGGGCAGAGGAGCAAGACAAAGATTCAATCTCAGAACCCAAAAAATATTTGGTATTTACACACCTAGGCTGTGCGCTCCAGGCTGTACTGACACTGCTGTAAACCTTCGTTTGAAGATGTTTTAAAAAGTCTTGAAAGGAGAGGTTGATTGCACAAGCAGAGCACAAGCTTCAGTGACATCACCGCATTGATGTTGAAATCCACAGATCACACATCACCCTAACATCAATTCAACTGAAATTAAATGTTTTTAACTAGTTTATAACCCAATGGACCAGGAAGATCATCTCAGTTGCAAGAGTGGCCTGGGTACTGAAGGGATGGCATCTTTTTGGAAGTTTAAAGTAATGTTTTTCAAGCTCATGGAGCCTGTGCATGTGTAGCTACAAGACGAGAACCGTGTAGTTTTTGGATTGTGTTGCACTGGAAATTCACCACCCCAGCTCAGCTGCTTCTCCGGGTCCTGTGGCCTCCTCATCCATGGCCATCGCAGCCGAAAAGAGACGGTCACTGCTATGCCAAAACCGTCACTCTCACCATTACCCTCACCTGCACCATAACCCTGTCTATCATCCACACTATCACCACCACTCTCACCATTACCCTCACCTGCACCATAACCCTGTCTATCATCCACACTATCACCACCACTCTCACCATTACCCTCACCTGCACCATAACCCTGTCTATCATCCACACTATCACCACCACTCTCACCATTACCCTCACCTGCACCATAACCCTGTCTATCATCCACACTATCACCACCACTCTCACCATTACCCTCACCTGCACCATAACCCTGTCTATCATCCACACTATCACCACCACTCTCACCATTACCCTCACCTGCACCATAACCCTGTCTATCATCCACACTATCACCACCACTCTCACCATTACCCTCACCTGCACCATAACCCTGTCTATCATCCACACTATCACCACCACTCTCACCATTACCCTCACCTGCACCATAACCCTTTCTATCATCCACACTATCACCACCACTCTCACCATTACCCTCACCTGCACCATAACCCTGTCTATCATCCACACTATCACCACCACTCTCACCATTACCCTCACCTGCACCATAACCCTGTCTATCATCCACACTATCACCACCACTCTCACCACTACCCTCACCTGCACCATAACCCTGTCTATCATCCACACTATCACCACCACTCTCATCATCATGACCCTCACCAACGATGGGCCACCACATAGCCCTACAATTTCCATCAAAAGCCATCGCCACGGCAAATCACTGCAATTGCCAGAGCAGGACACCAGGTTACCTCGGTTACCCGCACTCCCGGTTACACTCGGGACTTGTTTCTGGGCACGGTAGCCAGAGACGAGAGGTTGCCCAGGGTTACCGGCACTGTGGCAGATCCAGGGGCATTCCCCGTTGTTGTCTCAAGGGCCTCGTCTCACTGGGAGTGCCCCTCTCACCATGGTTTAGATGAGGGGGTCCCACTGGGGTCACCGCGAGCCGATGGGATAGCGGGGATAGCTGGTGCGGGTCTCACCTGTCGGCCAAAGTCATCAGAGGCGAAGGGGTTGTACTCTGTGAGGCCTCGGTTGGAGGAGTCGGTCACCTGGGTCACAGCAGGGTCCTAGCAACGAGACGCATCGCTGAGCATCATCCAGCACTCACACGCCCATACACACGGACACACTAACACACTCAATAACACATTAACATAAACGTAAGACACCCTGACACGCATGGACAAAACATTCCATCTGCCTAGCAAGCCATGAAAGGCAGTGCACTCAAAAACACATAAACACTAACATACTCATGGATACATGCCCAGACACACCGACGTACATTGACACAGACAGTGTTAAACTCAAATATAACCAACACACAAACATACTTACACACTAAAAACGTCGGCACACTCAAGAAGAAAAACTAAGACGCACTCCGACACTCTAAACCGTGTCCCCAAAACAGAGTAACTCACCCATGCCCTCACTGCAACAAAAACAATACCACGCCCACACATAATAAACACTTTTACAATTACACAAACATTCACCAATACACAAAAAAAACAGTTATATACTTACGCACACTTTCCCAAACACACCAGACATGGACAAACGTGACACAAACACAACACGCCAACACACAAATACAAAGACCCCCCGTATAACCTTAAATGACAGTTGGGGCAAGTGCTGGTAGCGAGCCCCTATGAGGGCCGGCACGGCACACGAGGGAGGGCGGGTGGCCTGCTGCACCTGGGGGGGGGGGGGGTTGTGGCTTTGTCTCCCCAGTGGCGATGTTTGCACACCCTGCCGAGTATTCACGTGAGGATGAGTCAACTTAGGGGAGGCTCGCACACATCCCACACAGGCCTCGCCACGACATAATGTTGCACACAAAAGAGCAAGTTCCCCATTTAAGCTCGAGTTGTCAAACGAGTGCTGTTGACGATCCCCTATTATACACAACAGGCGCATAGCGCACCCATAGCACACCCATCCCTCAGAGCTCCACGTCACCAGTCGCTGAAACACCCCTACACACACCCACTAAAGCATCTTCCACACATTAATGCCATCCTATTGCACACCCTCCCCCGTCACACTACGACTTTTCGCATACCTTACCCTAAACCACACCATCACACAACACACACACGCCACCTTATCTCACCCAAACACACACGCCACCTTATCACTCACGACCAAGCCTACAAATATTGTTTGGCAAAATGCTGCGTAATTATTACGGACGAACGGAACACGAGGGCTGCTGTGCCATGTGCCGCCCCGGCCGTGTTTGTCTCCCCACTGGCGACATTCACCCCCCCACCCCCCCGTCTCACAGAAGCGCCCTGTCAGACACCCCACTCTGTAAACACACCACCCCGTCACACTCACTCACTGCCCCCTCTTCCAGGCCCAGGCTTCTCTCTCCCAAAGCTTCCAGCCCACTGCCAAGCCCGGACCTCCTTGCCTGGGGCCCACAGATCCCCTCGCCCGGGTCCCCTGCACGAGGTTCCTTCAGTCTCAACCCTCGCTCCTCGGTTCCGCATTCCGCCCCGTGGCCTCGAAACCCGCACCACCCTCAGCCTGCCTCGGCTGCCGCCCGGAAGGCGCTTTCCCCGCAGCGCAACCGGGCGAGAACGATTCCCCAGCGCGACGCGGTCTCAAGAACCCGCGCGACCTTAGGGGGTATCCCGCACCTGGAAGGGGTGGTTGAGAACGGGGTCCGCGAAGGGGTTCTCGTCGATCTGCGCCATGGCGGAGCAGCTGGCGCGGGGAGACGGAGCGAGTGGAGACGGAGCGAAGAGCGGCCCCGGGGGGTCCGAAATGGCGGGTGGGGGGTGGGGGTGCTGGACCACGTGACCACAGGGCGTGGCCCCGCCCCTGGCCGTGGCCCCGCCCCTGGTCGTGGCCCCGCCCCTGGTCGTGGCCCCGCCCCTGGTCGTGGCCCCGCCCCTGGCCCCTCCCTCTCGCCCCCCATCTGCTCACCTGCACCCAACTGGACCCTGCCCGCGTGCCGTCGGTCGGCGCCATCTCCGTAGCAACGCGTCAACGACAACAACATCGTGGCCCTAGCAACGCGAGCACCGGTAACTCAATTGGCTTAGCAAAGCTTTGACCGGTAACTGCATCGCCCCAACAACAACTAGAGATCCTCGTTCCCCCTCCTCACCACGAGCCAGTGGTGTAAACTCCACTCGACACAGCCACGATTGATAAACGGTGGAAGGGCTTTTATCGACCAGAAAGAGATGGCGACGATGATGGGCTGATTCCGGCTTTGGGCTGAGTGCGCGTCACCTGGCGATACTTCACCACGCTGCCTCGGCGCGGGTTTGCTTCTGGCGGGGTGTATCGACGTGGGAGGGAAGTACAGTGCCACATTGCATTTCTCGACAGTGCAGAGTGAACACCGATCACAAGTACTATCCAGGCTGAACGCCTGCTTAGCTTTGAGGATCTGATGCGATCTGGCCGCATTTCGGGGTGAATTGGCCACGGCACGTGACGCGAATTTAATGGTCACATTTATTACCCTCCGTGACCATCGCGTGAGGGTTATTTTCAGTAAACAGATGCAACCCCAGGACACGACACGCGGGGGCAACACCGAGACAGAGAGAGAGAGAGACGGAGACTCAAGTTCAAGTTCATTTATTAGGTAGAGCCTTGTGAGCCATTCGGCTCTTGAATCGGGTGCAACTGCAACAAACAAAAAACAAAAACATGAACAAGAAAACATCTTAAAGTGACTATGTGACTATGTGCAAATAGATAATCCAAGAAAAGACAGGAAAATATTGAAGAAAAAGCACCGTACACCAACACTGTGCGCAAAAATCCCAGTGGGATGCAAGTCAAACAACAACAACAACAACCACAAGACAACAAACAAACATGGCCAAACCAAAAAACTTTTCGAAATCACAAAAATGAAGCCATAAAAGCAATGTAACAGTGATCATAGGAACTGTGACCGAATTTTCACAATAAACGACAAACGACATGTACCACCAAACCCTGCAGCCATAGCTGGCTGCATGAGTCACTCCACAACAGCAGGAGCATCAGTCGGAGTATCAACATTTGTCAATGCACCTTTAAGATCAGCACACTAAATCAAAACATGTCATACTTTGCAGCGGTCATCCGGAGCGAAACATTTTATTTCAGGCCACTGAATAGCAAACACTCCAACACAGGGAGATAAAATGAGGCGTTGATGCACAGCGAGAGAGGGGTCTATGGGATATAGGGGACGCAGGGTATAGACAATGTACTCTCAGAGGCACCTCGGGGGCGTAAGGACCCATCAAGGGGGCGAGTGAGCCGAGGGAGAACGCGCGATCGCGAGCGCCAGGGGGCGGCAGAGAGCCGCGACGGCGAGGGACCGCGACCCCCTGCCCCTCTCCTCCCTCCCTCTCTGCCCTCTCTCTTCCTCCGCCCTGTCCTTCCTCTCCTACCAATGGATATCATCACAATCTTTTTCGATTTAAAGCTTTCGTGACTGCAGGAAATAAACATCTTCTTGGTTCTTTCGGTAAAGTCTCGTAGAAGGGAAATAATAAAATAATAAAAATAAAACAATAAAATACAATTCTCACGACGTTTCGGCCACAACGCAAGCAGCCGTCCTCAGGTGAAGAACAGGTCTGTCGGAAAGACAGCGTCTGAAGGACAATTCTCACAATGAAACGTCGTGAGAATTGTATTTTATTATGTATAATTTTTTTTATTATTTTATTATTTCCCGTCTACGTGACTTTACCGAAAGAACCAAGAAGATCATCATAATCCTCAATTTTTCCAGGAAAAATCTCAGTGAGTTTCAAGACCCTTTGTCGAGAGGGGCGTGCTTGTAAACGTTTCTCACGTCTTATTGAGTAGTTCCAGTTCAGTCTTCTCAAAGTTCCCAGAGGAAATCCACGCACACAGCCTGCTGGAGCGAGTCATGCCTGGTAGCGAGCAGCACCTGTGAAGGCCGACACGGCGCACGAGGTGGTGGCGTGGTTAGAACCTCGCCCAGTCGTCGCCTTTGTCTCCCCAGAGCTGATGTTCACACACCGCACTAGGTATTCATTTAAGGCTAAGCAAACCTAGGGGAGGCCATGACTGGTTCGGGGATATTACTCGCCAATGATGTTGGTCGTGGCCGGGAATCGAACTCAGATGGCCAGGTCCGAAGCGCAGTGTGTGAACCATTGGCACGTGTGACCCACGCGTTTTTCACGTGTCACGCGTGCCACCCACCCACACAGCCCCCCCCACCCACCCGCACCGCTCCTTCGAGTGATGCTCCGTTTCCCTGGTAACGGCTTCTCGCCGCGACTCTGGCCCGCGAGCCCCGCGGGAGCCTCTGCACCGAGTGATCGCCCCCCCTCCCCGTGACCCTTGTGCCCCCCCCCATCAGTTCCCCAAGTATCCCCTCTGAGCCCCCCGCAATTCCTCGGTAGAGCTTGCGGATAAGGGAGGCGCGGATGGCTGGGCCGCGTGTGGTGGTGTGTTCGTGGGTATGGGAGGGGCGTGTGTGGGAGGTGAGTCGTGGGGGTGTGTGTATATGTGTATGTGTGTATGTGCACGGGTGCGTTTGGTGTTTGAATGGAGTGTAGAGACGTGTGTGTGTACGGGTGTGCGGGCAGCGGTGGTGTAGTGATTAGCGTGCTGAGCTACGAGTTAGATTCCCGCTCACGATAGTGACAACACCAATGACGATTATCTGGACCAGTCCTGAGCCTCCTCTACGTCGACTCAGCCTAACATTAGTCTCGGTGCGTTGTGTAAACATCGTCCCTAGAGAGACAGCGATGGTCGGGCGTGGTGTTGACCACCCAGCCCCTCGTGTGCTGTGTCGGCCTTCATGTGTTCTCGATAACAGCTCTTGCCCCAACAGTCTGTTAAGGCTAGCGTGGGGATCTTTGTCTTTATAGGGGTGTGTATTCGTGCTCGTCTCCGCGCGCCTCCACTCTGCGCGCCGCTCTTTAATCACCGCGGCGGCGGCGCACGGCACGCGCCCCCTCACCCCTCCCCTCGCCCTCTCTTCCCTCCTCACCCCTCCCCTCCCCTCACCCTCTCACCTCTCTCCTCACCCCTCCCCTCACCCTCTCACCCGTCTCCTTACCCTCTCGCCCCTCCCTGGCCCCTCACCCTCTAACCCCGACCCTCACCCCTCTCCTCACCCATCACCCCCCACCCACGGGGTCAAACTTCCCCGTGCGGTTCCGTGGTCAGGGCCGGGGTCACGGGGGCCGGGGGAAGGAGGGAGGGGGAGGGCTGGGGGGGCGGGGTAGGAGGAGGGGATGGAGAGTGCGGGAGAAGGAGGGATGAGACGGGAGAGTTCGAGAGAGGGGGGTAGAGTGTTGGAGAGAAAAGGGAGAGCGAGGCTGTCTTGCGCATTGGATCCCCCAGCAGGGGCTGCCTGGAGATAGGGGAGAGGGAAGGAGAGATACATGGAGAACTAGGGAAACGCAACACACACGGACGCGTTGCGATCAATGGTGTTGATACGTTCTGATTGACAAGCGAGTCATGATCTCCCTCTCACCACGCTTACCCCCTCAATACCCTCACCACCTCCACCCTCTCACCACCCTCATTCCCTCCCCCACTCACCACACTCACCACACTCACCCACTCGGCATGGTCACCTCTTTATCACCCCCTCAGCACCCTCATCCCCTCAGCACCCTCACCTCCTGACCACCCTCACTGCCTCGCCGCCCTCTTTCTCACGACCCTCACTGCCTCACCACTCTCACCCTCTCCGCACCTTCACCCACTCACCACCCTCAACACCTCATCGCCCTCGCCGTGGTCACTCGTTTACCACCATAACCCCCCCCTCACCACCATTATCCTCACCACCTTCGCCATGCTCACAAACTCACCTATTCACCATAACTCATAGATTCAGGATCAGGAACGGGTGATCAAGACCTCTGGCAGCCGGAGTTGTGGGAGGGGTTCCCATAGCACCCCCTCGTCCACCGTTTCTAATCGCAGATCTGGAGACTCGGATTCGCAAATGATCGGCTTGGCTTGGAGTGGGGATTGTCGGCGTAAGGCACTACCACTATAGTACAATGTGCAAGTTATAACTTACCCGTAAAAAACTATATTACCGTGTTATATTCTACGATTCTATGAGCAGGTTTAATGTTGTATAAAGCAAATACGGTTTCTCGGAGCAGCATTCTGGATTCCCACAGTAGTGCATCGGTTGGAAACCCGGTAGCGAGGAGGAGGTGAGTGGAGGAGGCTACCAGGAGAGGGGAGGGGCCTTCCCTCACCCCCTCCTTTTCGGAGCCCTAACCCCTCCCCTCAATCCAGCCTCGGCCCCTCATCCTCCTCCTCACCCTCTTCCCCGCCAGGGAGCTCACCAAGGCCGCTCGTGTGTCTGCTCTGTCTCTCTCTGTCTCTGTCTGCCTCTGTCTCTGTCTGTCTCTGTCTGCCTCTGTCTCTGTCTGCCTCTGTCTCTCTCTGTCTCTGTCTGTCTCTGTCTGCCTCTGTCTCTGTCTCTCTCTGCCTCTGTCTGCCTCTGTCTCTCTCTGTCTGCCTCTGTCTCTCTCTGTCTCTGTCTGCCTCTGTCTCTGTCTGCCTCTGCCTCTGTCTCTCTCTGTCTCTGTCTGCCTCTGGGTTTGTCTCTCTCTGTCTCTGTCTCTCTCTGTCTCTGTCTGCCTCTGGGTTTGTCTCTCTCTGTCTCTGTCTCTCTCTGTCTGCCTCTGGGTTTGTCTCTCTCTGTCTCTGTCTCTCTCTGTCTCTGTCTGCCTCTGGGTTTGTCTCTCTCTGTCTCTGTCTCTCTCTGTCTCTGTCTGTCTCTGTCTCTGTCTGCCTCTGGGGTTGTTTCTGTCTCTCTCTGTCTCTGTCTGCCTCTGGGTTTGTCTCTCTCTGTCTTTGTCTCTGTCTGCCTCTGGGTTTGTCTCTGTCTCTCTCTGTCTCTGTCTCTCTCTGTCTCTGTCTGTCTCTGTGTTTGTCTCTCTCCGTTTCACCGCGATCCCTCTCCCCCGCACCGGCACCCCCTCGCGCCTCCCTTATGAAGATGGAGCGGGTGTTGTGACTGCGGGAGCCGCGTTAATGCGTTCATTCATTCACGGTAGGAGCAGCGCGCGGGGCGCGACACTCAGCTACATTATCTGGTTGGGGGGGGGGGTGCGCAGAAACCGGGGGGACAGCGGGGGTACAAAGGTGGGGGTGGGGGGTGCAGGGTGGTTCAGGAGGAAGGGTCAGGGTGGAGCGATAAGGAGGCCGAGCGCACACGAGAAAACAGGAGAAGAGAAAGGGAGCAGAACTGAAGCAGAGTAAATATTGGGGGGCCAAGCTTAGAAGGGATGGTGGGGGGGGGTGCAGGAGGCGCAATCGCATGGGGAGGGGAGCCGTGCGCGCTCCAGGATCTCACCGCGCGCGCGTGCCACGCGGGGAACTGCGCGCGCTCGCATTGACGCGGCGCCGAGCCGAGCGCAGCGCGGGGCCATTCACAACCACCACCAGCGCAACCACCACCACCATGCGCAACCACCACCCCAACCACCATGAGCAACCACTACCACCCGCAACCACCACCACTGTCCGCAACCACCATCACCCGCGGGGCACGCGAACGCCGAGGCTCGCGGGTTCATCCACGACAGAGGAAGGGCAGGACGGGAGGGGGCAAGGGACCCCTAACTCTGTGGGAGTTGTTCTTGGTTTAATTCGTATGATTCAACGCGGAGATTTCACAAAACACAGGGAGACAGAGCTACGGAGAGGAGATAGAGGCAGGGACAATTATACACAGGGAGAGAGGCGCGGGGAGACAGACACGGAGACAACGGGACGACGGAGACACGGATAACGGTTCGACAGGGAAGACAATGAGACAGAGAGAGAGACACACACAGAGAGAAGGGTAGACAGCGGAAACAAAGAATTGTACGTCACAAACTCCCGACCGTGCCTTCGCCAGCCCGCGCCGCGCTCCCGGTGAAAACCGCGTGGCCCCCGTGACTCGCTGGCCCACGTGGCCCCGTGACTCGTTGGCCCACGTGGCCCCGTGACTCGCTGGCCCACGTGATCCCCGTGACTGGCTGGCACACGTGGTCCCCGTGACTCGCTGGCCCGCGTGGCCCCCGTAACTCGCGGGCCCACGTGGCCCCCGTGACTTGCCGGCCCACGTGGCCCCCGTGACTTGCCGGCCCACGTGGCCCCCGTGACTCGCTGGCCCACGTGGCCCCCGTGACTCGCCGGCCCACGTGGCCCCCGTGACTCGCTGGCCCACGTGGCCCCCGTGACTCGCTGACCCACGTGGCCCCCGTGACTCGCTGGCCCACGTGGCCCCCGTGACTCGCCGGCCCACGTGGCCCCCGTGACTCGCTGGCCCACGTGGCCCCCGTGACTCGCTGACCCACGTGGCCCCCGTGACTCGTTGGCCCACGTGGCCCCCGTGACTCGCTGGCCCACGTGGCCCCCGTGACTCGCTGGCCCACGTGGCCCCCGTAACTCGCTGGCCCACGTGGCCCCCGTGACTCGCCGGCCCACGTGGCCCCCGTGACTCGCCGGCCCACGTGGCCCCCGCGTCTCCGTGCCGGGGTGGCCGCGGTGCGGCGAGGGTCCTGGCCGACAGAACCTCCCGTGCGACATCCACGATTATCATCGTATCGTCCGTTTGTCAAACTATCCTGATTATCGGTACTCATTTAATTCACCTCAAGTATTTTATTTCCTGATTGTTTAACATAACACACTCTATAATAATTGAAGCTATAATTAAATAGCTGTTATCTATAAAATCAGTGCTTTGCAAAATTATTTCCGGAGTAATTGACAGCAATAAGATAATATACCTCCCCGTTTCAGAGTTCAATGTAATTACCTATTGTGTTATTACGATTGTGGCCCTGCAACCCAAGCTATCGACCATATAGTAAACTCATAGACTTATAGAGATATACAAAAAGACCCATAGAAATGCATAGAGACACATAGACATCCAAAGACATCCGTAGAGCAACGTAGAGAGATACATTTAAGACGAGCCAAAGTCATGCGATTGTGGACATGCAGCCAAAACTATGGACCACACAGTAAACCACTTTAGTCTGCGCTCCTTCAATGGAGGAGGAGGAGGAACAGCAAACCTGCACGAACTCTCTCTACTGCAGCTCCCTCTGGTCGTGGTGAGCAGACATCGACATTGACTTCTTGGGCACATTGCTGCCACCATCACACGCAAGAGTAAACTCGCTGTGTGTCTGACAGCCGAGCGCGTTACACGCGGCATCTGTCGCGGGAGATGGTTACGGTGGCAAGGATTGCTAATGCGTGGCTGTAATTATGTTGAGTAAACTGCAGTGGGAAAAAAAACAACCTTTCAATTAATCTCACCCGTGCTGGGGAAAGGCAGAGCACAACCAACAACATAATGTACAGACAGCACAATAAAGCTGAATAATAACACAACAACAACCCGTGTAACCGGCATTTGCCCAACCCATGAATGTAAAATATTACCCTGCAGATGGGGTCACAAACGGCAGCAACATCGCCCCCGACTGCGTAAACCCTGCCAGGACCCTCCCGAAAAAGTAGTGAGCACTCAGCTCGGCTGAGTATAATAATCATGGCCATCTTCTTGGTTCTTTCGGTAAAGTCACGTAGAAGGGAAGTAATAAAATAATAAAAATAAAACATAATAAAATGAAATAATTCTCACGACGTTTCGGCTACAACGCAAGCAGCCGTCTTCACCTTCAGGTGAAGACGGCTGCTTGCGTTGTAGCCGTGAGAATTATTTCATTTTATTATGTTTATTTTTATTATTGTATTACTTCCCTTCTACGTGACTTTACCGAAAGAACCAAGAAGATGAATCCCTGCAGTCACGAAAGCTTTAAATCGAAATCATGGCCATGTCTACGAATGATAGAGTTAGCTCCTGTAATCTGTTTTTGCGATAATCGCAATGGGATTTTTGGGGCAGGCCACGGAACGATCTGCCCAAATGTGTGTCGTAAGGCCCTCAGCCACCCGACAAAACCAACGAGAATTGTCAGGCGTTGTAATTAGTATCGCTCCAGCTCACTCACCGCGGGTTAGCTGCTGAACAATTCTCATCACAACCAACGCGAGCAGTGAGACGTTGGTGATAACTATTTGTCGAGGAGCTCAACGAATCGCGGTTGCCCTGTGGATTGTACTTACCCTCGCCATAGAAACATGGAATTACACGTGCCGAGGCGGCTCAGTGAAGACCCGAGGAGGGGAAACGCGACAGCGGCGGGCGGCAGGGGGCGCGAGGGGCGGGGGTCTGGGCTGGCGGGAGGGGGGGGGCTCTGAATGGATATCGAGATATTTTTTATTGAGGTCTCAAACTTTTCATTTCTTGTCTCTCGTTTTTACATTTTCTCTCTTCATTTCATTCCGCACGTGAACAATTTGCCTGAGCGGATCGTGCGGCGCGCGCTGATGGGAGTGGGGGAGGGGGGGCAGGTGGGGGGGGGGCTCCCCTCGTCCCCTCGTTAGCGCTAACGGCGGGGGGCGGGGCTCGCCATGTCTCCGCGAGTCGTGATGGAAAAATCATTCTCATCTGTGCCGGGCCGGGGCGGGGGGGCTGCGGGTTGCCGGAGGCGCGTGCCTCGCATGCCGATTGAGACCCCCTGCCCACGCTGCCCCCCCCCTTACCCCCTATTATCGCCCACACTGCCCCCCGAATCCTGCCTCTCTCGCCCCCCAATGCCCACCCCCCTCCCTTCCCCACACGATCCAATCCAACACTCCACCTCGTTCAGGGATGGGGTAGAGGCAGCCCCCCAATCACCTCACCACGCTTTCAAGCATCACATACATCCCACGTGCCACCAACCCGGGCCACCCCCAGCCTCCCATGAACCACGAAAGTAGCGGTCTCCTACTGGCGACCTCTTTCTCACGATGGACCCCAATTCCACCCCCACCCACCGCCCACCCCCCCCCCCCCGGCAAGAGCGATATGTTACCCTGGCCCACGTCACTCCTCTAGGGACCCATTCCAATTGGGACCCCTCCCCCAGGGACTGCCTCCACTGGGTCCGGCCACGATGGCACCCGCATGCAAGCAACGTCACTGGGTCTTTACCGTCCAGTTTAGGCAGACGGTCAGCGAGAGGTGGGGGCGCGGGGGCGTGAACCCCCCCCCCCCGCCCCCCCCTCGCGCTCCTAGCTGGGCCTCTCGCTATCTCCTGATTGACGTCACGTGACGGATTAACGGGGTCTCCTCGCCACGTCACCCCACGCGTCGCTCCCGTTCCGCCGATTAAAGCGAGGAATCGGGACTGGGGGTGGGCGGAGGGAGCGGAAACGAGCCGAGAGGGGGAAGGGAGGGAAGGTATTTGGGGGGTAAGTTGTGGTCGTAGAGCAGTTGGCGAAGCGGCTAGCGCACTGCACCACGTCCAAAGTTCGATTCTCGGTCACGGCGAACATCAGTGACATCTGCATCGTTAATGGAGCCCCCACTTCCCCCTTTCAACTTGATGGAGTATGGTCAAACAACTACAATGACCGAGACGGCGCGAGGAGGTCTTCAACAAGTAGTGGATTGACAACGCTGGCAAATTCATTGATGATTCCTATTACTGCGGGGGGGGGGGCAAGGACTGGCAGACAGGAAGGGCGGGGGGCAGGAACGTCGGGCAGGAGGACGGAGGTGACACGCAGGCGGACGACGGGATGCGGGTGGAGGGGCGTGCAATTCACTCGGGGGACAGGCAGAGAGATGTGGTTGGTAGGGGTACAGGTAGGGGTATAGGTAGGGGTATAGGTTGGGGTAAAGGTAGGGCTCAGGTAAGGCTATAGGTAAGCTTCAGGTAGGGGTACAGGTAGGGCTCAGGTAAGGCTATAGGTAAGCTTCAGGTAGGGGTACAGGTAGGGCTCAGGTAAGGCTATAGGTAAGCTTCAGGTAGGGGTACAGGTAGGGCTCAGGTAAGGCTATAGATAAGCTTGAGGTAGGGGTACAGGTCGGGTTGCAGGTAGGGGGCTATTCTGGCTCCCACGCTCCCCGCAGCGATGCCATGGAGGAGGAGGAGGAGGCTGCGGGGTCCTGAGTGCCGCCGTGACCATATTACATTATTAATGTCGCTCCTTCATCTCGGGGGGAGGAGGGGGGGGCGTGGCCTGCCCCCCACGATAATGATCCGGGCCCCGCCTCTGACCACGCCCACGGTGATGTTTCATTAATTACCGCGGCCCCCACCACCCCCTCCCCTCCTCTCTCACCCCATACTCCTCCCAGCTTCAAAGTGGCGATGGGACCCGGCCGCGGGGAGGGGTTAATGAGGGCGAAAAGGGTGGGGGGCGACGGGCTTTAACCCCCCCTCCCCCCCACTCGAGCCCCGTCATAAAACACAACAGCTTTCATTTAAAGCCGCCTAAATCTCCACGAAATTAATCTGGGGCCACTTGCCTCGCTAAGTGGGTTTACACTTCATTTGCACAATCAGGCGCGGCGCCTCACTCACTTTTATCATTTAATTACGGGGCGCGTGACGCAGGGCCGGGGGACGGCGGGGGTGGGGCTGGTGGTGGGGGTGGGGTCAGGCAAAGGTGCGTCTAGAGGTGCGTGTTGGTCGACCCGATCACAAATGAGCACCTGGTGCTGTGTGTAAACATCGCCACTGGGGACACAAAGGTGGCCGGGCGTGGTGCTGGACACCCACCCCTCGTGTGCCTTGCATGCCTTCATAGGTGCTCGCTTACAACACTTGCCCCAACGATCTTTTAAGGCTATACGGGGATCTTTGTCTTCGTAAAGCTGTGCGTAGCTTCATGGAGGTGTGTGTAGCCGCATAGGTAGACGCGTGGGCACGAGTGAGCGGTGGCGCAGTGGCTGGCGGATATTTTAAACGGGTCCTGGGCCTACCCGAGGTCGACTCAGCCTTAAATGAGTACCTAGTGTGGTGTGTAAACAACATCACCACTGGGGAGACAAAGGCGGCCAGGAGTGGTGTTGGCCACCCGCTACACGGTGGAACTTTGTCTTTGTCGTTGTGTGCCGGTGCGAGCGTCGGACTACGAGCAGCAACGTTTAGAGTCGCATGCACCCTCCACGTGTGGGCACCACCACCACCATCATCACCACGGGGCGGTGGTGGCGAAGGACGCGTGGCCTGTGATCCTGGCTCGCCAGGAGAAGGCAGCAGAGCACGGGGACTACTCGCCATCGGTACTGGGATAGAGCGATGCCGCCTGGGTCTTCTGCGGGTGCTACGGTTTCCCCTCACGTGAATAATAATAATAATCATCAACACTCTCATCATGAATTTCCTGGAAAAGAGCCCTAAGACTGAGTGTGGCTCTCCTGAAGTAATACATTATATTATTAAAATCACCACCACTATTATCACCATCACATGGAAACAGTGGGAACGAGACGGGAAGAGGGGAAGACGGGGAGATGGAGAGACGGGGAGAGATGGGGGAAGACGGGGAGATGGAGAGACGGGGAGAGATGGGGGAAGACGGGGAGATGGAGAGACGGGGAGAGATGGGGGAAGCGCGTTAAACTATTTCTCCGCGCATGCCCTCCCTCTCCCCCCACGGGAGGTGCCCGAGATGAGTGTGGGGGGGGGGCTCTGATGAGCGGTGGAATGAGGCCTTTACGCTTTGCCGCCCTGCGGAATGCGATCCCATTTTAATGCTCATGAATATTTCACATTCGTCCTCGCCACTCGCGAATCTCTTTATAAAAATATTCAATTCATTACCGGGGTCGCCAAGTGGTTCGGGCCGCGCTGCGCCTGCAGATGCGATCCCAGGATTATGGGCGATTAGTGGGGTCCTGGCGGGGACAGGGGCCCGGGCACGAGGGATAGGGGGGGACAGGGGATAGGAGACGGCGGGCAGGGAACTTGAGAGAGGGGATAGGAGACAGGGTACAGGGGATATCAGACAGGGGATTGGAGAGAGGGGGCATGAGAGAAGGGATAGAAGAAATGAGAAACGGGATCGTGGGGAGGGAACCGATTAGGGGAGGGATCATAGTGAAGGGATCAGCTCGAGCGTAGAGGGGACAGGAGTTACGTGCAGGGGATTGTAGAGAAGGGACCAGGGAGATGATAGGGGGATCAGGAATATGGTGGGGGGAGGGTGCAACGAGAACAAATGGAGACCGTGAGGGAGACCTGGGATCCGCGTTCAGCAGCATCCACGCAGCCTCAGCGAGCGAGCAGCCTGCGGGACGAGCGGGGGCAGCGCTCCGCGCGAGGGCGGCAGGACCCAGGGGCTGTTCAGAGGGGATGGGGCAGCTGGTAGAGGCGGTGGGAGGATGGGATCGTTGAATGGGATAGACGGCAGGGAATGGCGTGGGGATATGGAAAGCGGAGGGGGGGGGGTGCAGACGACCCCCCCCCCCTCATTTACAACTTTAGGAGAGGTGAATCAAGCAAGTGATGTGCTATGTTCCCTCCATTCGTATCCCCTTCGTGGGCCCCCTTGGCTACTCGACAAGGACCCCCATCAGCCGCGCGTGCAGAGGCGGGGAGCAGTCGGGGTTGGACATCGCTCCCACCTGCGACAAATCGACCCGCTCTGTGCTCCGAGCGGGGCCCCTCGGGGAGAAGCTCCGTGCGGGGAGCACGAGGCAGGTGGTGGGGGGGAGGCAGAGGCGCTGCTCTGGCGGAAGGAGCCTCGAGAGGACCCAGCTCGTGGAGGGAGGGTCACGTGGCCGACTCCTACACGCGGGAGGGCACGCGGAGAAGAATCGGGCAGCCACTCGAGTGAGCATTCATCCTGGGATAGACGGGGAGACGGGAGGAGTCGGGGATGATGAGATGGAGAGACGGGGATATGGAGGGACTGTTAGAGGAGAAGGGGAGAGGGTGAGAGGGAGACGGGGAGAGGGGGGCAAGATGTATGCTAAACCTCTTTCGCACCGTACGTAGCCAACCGTGATAATCGGAGGTGCGTGGGAAGGACAAACAAACTAAACACACTTCACTCACGACGTGAGACCTGGGCCTAGGATGTTCTTAGTCACGGCTCGGCTCCGACTCTGGCTCAAGAGAGCCACGGATCGCAGCCATCACGCTTACCTTGAGCTGGCTCTGAGCCATGGTCCCAGCCACGCTCATGATTTTCCCATGAGCCGAGCCTGAGCCGAGCCACGGCTGAGTCAACTCGCTCACATGCGGTCTTTGTCAGCTGAAGACGCGAGCCGCGCCTGGAGGATGCGCCCCTGGCCAGGAGGTTGGGCCCAAGGAGGAGGAGGGAGACGCGAGACGCGCCGCGGACCCGGGCGAGCCGGCGCAGGAGCGGGAGCGAGATCTATATATATATAATTACACAGTATAACAACAACAAATTGGCCAGAATGATCACATTTATTACAGTAATGGCACAAACAAATTATATAAAGAGTCATTAGGTACAACACCACCGCGCCATCTGCGAGCGCGGCGCCTCGGAGTGAGAACGAATTCACGCCGGTGGAGCGAGGGCCCGACCGGCCTCGCGTGCGCACAGGCGCCCTAGGCGCTCGCTGGGTTCGAACCCAGCGCCGAGGGCGCCCAAGTGATTCCCTGCTTCTCAAACGAGCCTTGAGTCGGCGGTCGTCTCCTGTTTACAGCCCTGCGGAGCCAGCGGTGAAAATTCCACGTTCCTCTGGTGGGAGCGAGTCTATCCATAACACAACCACTATTGGTTAGCAGTGGTCAGAGAGCGAGGTGAGGAGTGGTTAGGAGTGATGGGAGTGATGTGAGGAGTGATGGCGTAGGGTGCCTTAGGAGTGATGAGAGAGGAACTGATCATTAATTGGCTCCACGCTGTAATTAACGCGCAGCTCTGAGCGAGGCTGACAGTGGGGGGAGGGAGGATATCGAGGGGAGGGGTTGGAGGGGTATCGACCCCCCCCCACCCCCTCACGTCTTTAAACCCCCCCGGCTGCCCTGCATCACGTGACGCCAGGGTGCGCACCTGTGGTGCCTCGCTGACATGGCCGCGATGGACCTTCCCCATCGTTGCACGCTGACCACGTGGTTCCCCCATCAGTCCATGGGGCAGCCTTTCGCCAATCCACTGCTGAATGGAGACCCCCCTCGCCGTGTCGGCCATGAGCATACTTCACCACGACGGCGACGTGGTGAGCGACACGCAAGACCGGTTCGGATATCAGTTGCCACTGATGTTATCCGTGGTTGGGAGTCTAATTCGGATGGCCACCGGGTTCATAGCGCAGCGGGCCAACCGCTGCGCCACCGCTCCACCACAGTCTTCTTGATCACGAACAATTATGGTCACGTCATAGCAATGTAGAGCTTCCAAGAGTGGATCGGGGTTGCCAATGGGGATGAGCCAGAGAGAGAGAGACTCCTGGAGACGCGTCGACTGCGTACACAGCACAGAGTTGCGGGACGCGTTGTGCACGATGACCTGCACCTCGCTACAAGCCTGACCCTACCCAGAGACTCCGGGGGAGGCCGGGAGAGGGGCAGGGAGAGAGACAGGGAGAAGGGCAAGGGAGGATGTAAGTGTGGATACGTGGGGGAAGAACAGTGGCGCAATTGTTATCGCATTACGCTAACCACTGCGACGTGTAAGGGGTATCAGAACCGATCCTCCCCTAGGTCGACTCAAACGTAATCAAGCACCTGACGTTGTATGTAAGCATCAGCACTTAGGACGACAAAGGCGGCCGGGCGTGGTGCTGGCCATCCTCCCCTCGTGTGCCACAGTGCCGGTAGCCTTCATAGGTGATACTCGCGAACAGCACTTGCCCCAACAGTCTGTTGTAACTGCACGAGAGATCTTTGTCTTCGAGTGTGTGAGAGTGTGTGTGTGTGCGTGCGAGGGATGGGTGTGTATATTCATGAGGCTGCGCGCATTAGTTCCGGCGCGTGCATAAATATGGGAGCGAGAGCGAATATATCCTCATGAGGTGGTGTGCCGGGATGAATATTTGTGCTCGCGCCCGAGAGGAAGTTGGGGGGGGAGGGGGCGCATGGGGGGTCCCGAGGGCTGCTGATTTGCGAGTGAGTGCGTGCACGTCAGTGTGTGTTTGTGTGTGTGTCTGTGTGTGTGTGTGTGTGTCTGTGTGTGTGTGTGTATCTGTGTGTGTGTGCTTTGTGCAGAGTGGTGGCGCAGTGATTAATGCAATGCGCTACCAACCCGGCGACCCGAGTTTGATTCCCATTCACGGCCAACATCAGTGACGAGTGAATGAGTGAGTACCTGGTGCGGGGTGCCAACATCACCACTGGTGAGACAAAGGCGGCAGGGAGTGGTGCTGGCTGGTCACACCACCCCCTTGTGTGCCGTGTTGGCCGTCAGAGGCGCTCGCTAACATGACTTTCCCCAACAGTCTGTTAAGGATGTACGGGGATTTTCGTATTTACATAATGCATGCATGCATGTGTGTGTATGCATGTATAAGTGTGTGCGTGTGTAACTCGCGCACGTTTATCGGTGTAACCGGGTAGTAAGCGGTAAGTGTGTGAGTCGGGGGGGGGGCGGGTTGGGGGGGGGGGGCGGTGGGGGGTTGTAAATCGCGAGGCGCGCGCGCCCTGACGGGATGAGTGCGCGTGATCGTGCGCGTGACAGCAGCTACATCACGCTAATGGAGGGGCCCCTCCCCCCCCCCCGGGCCCCCTCCCCCCGGCTCCCACACCCATAGAGCCCCCCCCCCTCCTCTCCTCGCCGCCGCCGCTGCCTTTAATAATGCATGGCCGCGGGTTTTAAATACTGAGAGCATCAGCAGCGGCAGCAGCGGCGGCGGCTAACCGCGATGGATCGCGGGCCGTGTCGCGCGGGGACGAGGAGGCGGAGGGACGCGCGAGTTTATGCGCTTAAACAAATACCGCGCGCGCAGCCGCCTACCGCACACCACACACACCACGACGCACACTACCACACACACCACCACACACACACCACCACCACCACACACACCACCACGCACAACACCACACACACCACCACACACACACCACCACCACCACCACACACACCACCACACACACACCACCACCACACACACCACCACACACACACCACCACCACACACACCACCACACACACACCACCACCACCACCACACACACCACCACGCACACCACCACACACTCCACCACACACACCACCACGCACACTACCACACACACCACCACACACACCACCACACACACCACCACCACACACACCACCACGCACACTACCACGCACACCACCACACACACCACCACACACACCACCACGCACACTACCACACACACCACCACCACACACACCACCACACACACCACCACCACACACACCACCACGCACACCACCACGCACACCACCACACACACCACCACACACACCACCACACACACCACCACGCACACCACCACACACACCACCACACACACCACACACACCACCACACACACCACCACACACACCACCACTCACACCACACACACCACCACACACACCACCACACACACCACCACACACACCACCACACACACCACCACTCACACCACACACACCACCACACACACCACCACACACACCACACACACACCACCACACACACCACCACACACACCACCACTCACACCACACACACCACCACACACACCACCACAACAACCGCCATTCGCCACTAAGTGGCGGTGACGTCACCACGACGCTTGTGCCAGGCCATGTGCACCTTGAGGCCACGTGAAGTGTCGAACGCCCGCTGGCAGGAGGTCACGGGGCAGACCCAGGTGCCACGGGTCGACTGACCGAGATGACCGAGATGACTGGCTGATGCACCACCTGTGCCCCCTACTGTGCCAACTTGCTGTGCTTTAGCCACCCGGCGCTCCGCTCGTTGTTGTGAGCGTCGCTCCTCCGCCCTCCGTTGTTGTTGGAGGGCGACTGCCTCCAACTGCCCAGTAGCGTCCTTCACGAGCCTCCTCCACTGAGGCCGATCTTGACACCGCTGGTACCAGTCATCGGCAAGTCCACTCAGCTCCACGTCCTCCTGTACCACATCACTCCATCTCTTCTCTAGCCCGTGCCGCGCCCGTTTAGCCCCCTCGATCCGGCCGAACAAAAGCTGTTTAGGCATGCGGTGGCTGGGCATGCGGGCTACATGACCCAGCCAACGCAGCCTTGCCTGCCGGAGGAGCTCACTGATGGGACTTTGCCCAGATCTTTCAAGGACTTGTGAGCTCCTCACACAATCCAGCCTGGTTAAACCCAGGATGGATCGTAGGCAGGCCAGCCTAAATGTTTCCAACCGGCGAAGATGCTCCACTAGGGGGGTCCACGTTTCGCAAGCATAGAGAAGGGAGGGAATGACCGTGGCCGAGAAGACCTGAAGCTTCGTGCGGAGCGACAGACCAGGTAGCTTCCACACAGCGTTACGCAACCGATGAAAAGATATTGCCGCTCGACTGATTCGGAGTGAGACCTCTGCTGATAAACTGGAGCCGGTCATGAGCACACTGCCCAGGTATGGGAAACTCTCTACTCTCTCCACAACTGCCCCATCACCGATTGGGAGTTGTGGGGGCGGAGTGCCCGATGGTACAAAATACCCAGGCAGGTGCTTAGTTTTGGTGGGGCTGATGGTAAGGCCCCACCTCTTAGTGGCACGCTCCAGTCTCAGCAGCAGCGTCTCCAACTCCTCTTCTGAATGAGCAGCTATTACCAAATCATCGGCATACATAACGTGGTTGACCAATAGGGAGCCATCCCTTGATCGCACCCGGGCGTCGATCAGCCTCCCATTGTATCTGTACCAAATGGTAATTCCCCCGGTACAGCTATTGAAGGCTTCACGAACTACGCAGTCGAAATAGATGTTAAATAATGTGGGAGCCAGAGGACATCCCTGTCGCACCCCAAGGTGTACAGGGAAAGGCTCCGACTCCCGGCCACGTAGTTTTACCCGGGCCCGCTCACCATCATGAAGGTCCTTAATGATCGTGAGCAGAGGGTCAGGGACTCCGAAAGCACGAAGAACAACCCAGAGCCCAGTCCTACTGATGGTATCATAGGCCTTGACCAGGTCAATAAAGCAGAGATGTAGGTCTTTTTGGAATTCCCTACACCTCTGCTGTAGCAGACGGACAGAAAATATGGCATCTGTGCAGGACCGCCCTTTCCTGAAACCACATTGGGGCTCCGCAAGCCTCTCCTCAGCATGCCTAGCAAGGCGATGTTGAATAATCCTTGCCAGGACCTTACCCGGCACACTGAGGAGTGAGATGCCCCTGTAGTTGTTACAGTCGGTACGGTCCCCCTTCTTAAAGAGGGGGACCACCAGGGCATCCTTCCAGTCCTGCGGAACCCGTCCAGTGGTCCAGACTGTTGTTATGATGTCATATAGGGCAGTCTGTGCACAAACGCCACCCTCCCTCAGCATTTCGCCTGGGAGATCATCTCTGCCCGGTGCCTTCCCTGGTCTCAGACTCCGGATCGCCCTCAGTACTTCCTCAACAGCCGGTACCTCAGCCAGCCACTCACAGGGGGTGACCTCTTCCAATATTTGAGGCACCGCAGCCTCAGCAGGGTTATCCCCACTTTGTGCCATGATGTTTTCCTGGCTGAGAGATTTTCCCTCCCCCAGGACCTCACAGAAATGCTCAGCAAATCTGCAAACCTGTTCCTGGGGGTCGGAGATTGGATCACCGTTTTTTCCTCTAATGATGGTAATAGGTGTGGCGCTGCAGGTTACTTTTTTGATGGAGTTAAATAGTGATTTGTGATCGCGGGCCACTGAGGCAGACTCCATCTCCTCAGCAACCCGCGACCACCACCCATCCTTACAGCGCCTCACGGCTCTCCGAACCTCCGAGCGAAGGCTGCGGTAAACCTCCTCATTCTCTGACGTGGGATGCCGTAGGCGATGAGAGTGGGCCTGTCGCTTTTTCTCAATTAACCTGAACACCTCCTCCGTCAGCCAGGGTTCCCGGGGAGGTCTGGACCGCGTACCCAAAGCAGCCATTGCAGCTGCATGAGTCACAGTCTTAAACCTCGCCCATTTACCCTCGACATCAGGTGGAGTGGGGGACGATGCCAACCCCAGCTGCAAGCGATGATGAAATTCTCGCTTGCAACTTTCATCAGCTAACTTAGACCAGGCCACTTTTGGTTGGAATGGGATCCTGGGTGTACACCCACCACCGGAGTGGAAGAATGGCAGGCGCATCTTACAGATGACTAGTCGATGGTCAGAGGGCAGATCAGCTCCACGGTAGGTCCTGGTGTCAAGGACATGGGCTCGCATCCGCTGGTCCGTCACTATGTAGTCCAGCAGATGTTCTTGCTTGGACCCGGCATGCATCCATGATGTTGTGTGGATGCGCCGATGCCGGAAGAGCGTGTTGGTAATTACAAGCCCATGGGCTGCACAAAAATCTAGCAGCCTCCTACCGTTATTATTGAGCTGATCTGGCCCATGCCTTCCAATCACTCCAGACCAGGTGCCAGCATCATGACCAACTCGGGCATTGAAGTCACCCAACAAGATGACTCTGTCCCGAGTGGCCACTTTAGCCAGCACCTGTGACAGGAGGTCATAGAAAGCGTCCGACTCATCGGCTTTGCCTGCATCCCTCCACAGATGTTCGTCTTCGGTGGGGGCATAAGTAACCACGACCACCACTCCTCGCCTCTGGTTGATGGGAAGGCGAGCCCAAAGTATCCTGGGGCTTACAGCTTCACACCACCACACACACCACCACACACACCACCACTCACACCACGCACACCACCACACACACCACCACACACACCACACACACCACCACACACACCACCACACACACCACCACTCACACCACACACACCACCACACACACCACCACACACACCACCACTCACACCACGCACACCACCACACACACCACCACACACACCACCACCACACACACCACCACACACACCACACACACCACCACGCACACCACCACACACACCACCACACACACCACACACACCACCACACACACCACCACACACACCACCACTCACACCACGCACACCACCACACACACCACCACACACACCACACACACCACCACACACACCACCACACACACCACCACTCACACCACACACACCACCACACACACCACCACACACACCAACACTCATCCCACACACACCATCTCGCACCCCACCACACATACCACCACACACACCGCCACGCACACCACCACGCACGCCACCACACACACCACCACGCACACCACCACACACACCACCACACACACCACCACACACACCACCACACACACCGCTACGCACACCACCACACACGCCACCACACACACCACCACGCACACCACCACACACACCACCACACACACCACCACACACACCACCACTCACACCACCACACACACCACCACACACACCACCACTCACACCACACACACCATCTCGCACCCCACCACACACACCACCACACACACCACCACACACACCACCACACACACCACCACACACACCACACACACCATCTAGCACCCCACCACACACACCACCACACACACCGCCACGCACACCACCACGCACGCCACCACACACACCACCACGCACACCACCACACACCACCTCGCACACCGCACACACCACCACCTCACACACCACCACCACACACACACACCACCACACACACCACCACACACACCACACACACCACCACACACCACCACACACCACCACCACACACACCACCACACATACCACCACACACACCACCACTCACACCACACACACCATCTCGCACCCCACCACGCACACCACCACGCACACCACCACACACACCACCACGCACACCACCAAACACACCACACACACGCCACCACGCACACCACCACGCACACCACCACGCACACCACTACACACACCACCACACACCACCACGCACCACCACCACGCACCACACCAAACACACCACACACACGCCACCACGCACACCACCAAACACACCACACACACACCACCACGCACGCCACCACGCACACCACCACACACACCACACACACACCACCACACACACCACCACACACACCACACACACACCACGAAACACACCACACACACACCACCACACACACCGCCACGCACACCACCACACACCACCACGCACACCGCCACACACACCACCACGCACACCGCCATACACACCACCACACACACCACCACACACACCACCACACACCACCACACACACCACCACACACACCACACACACCACCACACACACCACCACTCACACCACACACACCATCTCGCACCCCACCACGCACACCACCACGCACACCACCACACACACCACCACACACACCACCACGCACACTGCCACACACACCGCCACGCACACCACACACACCACCACACACACCGCCACGCACACCACCACGCACACCTCGTAGCGCACGCCTCGTGCTGCAGGCTACACACCGTGCCCCGCCACGGGCCTTGGGCCCCGCGCTAAATACCGAGACTCGTGCAGCATCCACGGCAACCTGGCGCACCCACCTCGACCCTCACCCACCTCGACTTTCACTCACCTGGACCCTCACCCACCTCGACCTTCACTCACCTCGACCCTCACCCACCTCGACCTTCACTCACCTCGACCCTCACCCACCTCGACCCTCACCCACCTCGACCTTCACTCACCTCGACCCTCACCCACCTCGACCCTCACCCACCTCGACCCTCAACCACCTCGACCTTCACCCACCTCGACCCTCACTCACCTCGAACTTCACCCACCTCGACCCTCACCCACCTCGACCCTCACCCACCTCGACCCTCACACACCTCGACCCTCACCCACCTCGACACTTATCCACCTCGACCTTCACCCACCTCGACCCTCACCCACCTCGACCTTCACTCACCTCGACCTTCACTCACCTCGACCCTCACTCACCTCGACCCTCACCCACCTCGACCTTCACTCACCTCGACCCTCACTCACCTCGACCTTCACCCACCTCGACCTTCACCCACCTCGACCTTCACTCACCTCGACCCTCACCCACCTCGACCTTCACCCACCTCGACCTTCACCCACCTCGACCTTCACTCACCTCCACCCTCACCCACCTCGACCTTCACTCACCTCGACCCTCACCCACCTCGACCTTCACCCACCTCGACCCTCATCCACCTCGACCTTCACCCACCTCGACCTTCACCAACCTCGACCTTCACCCACCTCGACCCTCACCCACCTCGACCTTCACTCACCTCAACCCTCACTCACTTCGACCTTCACCCTTCTCGACCCTCACCCACCTCGACCCTCATCCACCTCGACCTTCACCCACCTCGACCCTCACCCACCTCGACCTTCACTCACCTCGACCTTCACTCACCTCGACCCTCACTCATCTCGACCTTCACCCACCTCGACCCTCACCCACCTCGACCCTCACTCACCTCGACCCTCACCCACCTCGACCTTCACTCACCTCGACCCTCACTCACCTCGACCCTCACCCACCTCGACCTTCACTCACCTCGACCCTTACTCACCTCGACCTTCACCCACCTCGACCTTCACCCACCTCGACCTTCACTCACCTCGACCCTCACCCACCTCGACCTTCACTCACCTCGACCCTCATCCACCTCGACCTTCACCCACCTCGACCCTCACCCACCTCGACCTTCACTCACCTCGACCCTCACCCACCTCGACCTTCACCCACCTCGACCCTCACCCACCTCGACCCTCACTCACCTCGACCCTCACCCACCTCGACCTTCACTCACCTCGACCCTCACTCACCTCGACCTTCACCCACCTCGACCTTCACCCACCTCGACCTTCACTCACCTCGACCCTCACCCACCTCGACCTTCACTCACCTCGACCCTCATCCATCTCGACCTTCACCCACCTCGACCCTCACCCACCTCGACCTTCACTCACCTCGACCTTCACTCACCTCGACCCTCACTCACCTCGACCTTCACCCACCTCGACCCTCACCCACCTCGACCCTCACCCACCTCGACCTTCACCCACCTCGACCTTCATCCACCTCGACCTTCACCCACCTCGACCTTCACCCATCTCGACCTTCACCCACCTCGACCCTCACCCACCTCGACCTTCACTCACCTCAACCCTCACTCACTTCGACCTTCACCCACCTCGACCCTCACCCACCTCGACCCTCATCCACCTCGACCTTCACCCACCTCGACCCTCACCCACCTCGACCTTCACTCACCTCGACCTTCACTCACTTCGACCCTCACTCACCTCGACCTTCACCCACCTCGACCCTCACCCACCTCGACCCTCACTCACCTCGACCCTCACCCACCTCGACCTTCACTCACCTCGACCCTCACTCACCTCGACCCTCACCCACCTCGACCTTCACTCACCTCGACCCTTACTCACCTCGACCTTCACCCACCTCGACCTTCACCCACCTCGACCTTCACTCACCTCGACCCTCACCCACCTCGACCTTCACTCAACTCGACCCTCATCCACCTCGACCTTCACCCACCTCGACCCTCACCCACCTCGACCTTCACTCACCTCGACCTTCACCCACCTCGACCCTCACCCACCTCGACCTTCACTCACCTCGACCCTCACCCACCTCGACCTTCACCCACCTCGACCCTCACCCACCTCGACCCTCACCCACCTCGACCTTCACTCACCTCGACCCTCACTCACCTCGACCTTCACCCACCTCGACCTTCACCCACCTCGACCTTCACTCACCTCGACCCTCACCCACCTCGACCTTCACTCACCTCGACCCTCATCCACCTCGACCTTCACCCACCTCGACCCTCACCCACCTCGACCTTCACTCACCTCGACCTTCACTCACCTCGACCCTCACTCACCTCGACCTTCACCCACCTCGACCCTCACCCACCTCGACCCTCACTCACCTCGACCCTCACCCACCTCGACCTTCAGTCACCTCGACCTTCACCCACCTCGACCTTCACCCAGCTCGACCTTCACTCACCTCGACCCTCACCCACCTCGACCCTCACCCACCTCGACCCTCACTCATCTCACACACTCCTCACGTGTCACCGCGGCCGCGATTGAAAACATCACCACGGCCTCCCCTCCTGCACGTGGAGCTCACGTGACGAGGTCATCTTCATTGTCATCCCTAAAACCATCATCGTCACGAAGAGGCCGTAACGGTCTCGTCACCCCGTGCATCCGCAGTGATCCTCGCCCAGCGACAGAGCTCCGTCTCGGGATGGGGGCTGCTGGGGCTGCTGGGGCTGTGCGCTCTCCGAGCGTGCCGCTTCAGGCTGTGCGCGGTGCGATGGGTGCCCCGTGTGCTAATGCTGCTGTAGCTGCTGTAGCTGCTGCAGCTGCTGCTGGGGGTGCTGCTGCTGCTGTAGCTGCAGCTGCTACTGCTGTAGCTGCTGCTGCTGTAGCCGCTGCTGCTCTAGCTGCTGCTGTAGCTGCTTCTGCTGCTGCTGGGTGTGCTGCTGCTGCAGCTGCTGCAGTTGCTGCAGCTGCTGCAGCTGCTGCAGCTGCTGTAGCTGATGCAGCTGCTGTAGCTGCTGCAGCTGCTGTAGCTGCTGTAGCTGCTGGGTATGCTGCTGCTGGGTGTGCTGCTGCTGCTGTAGCTGCTTCTGGGTGTGCGCGCCCCGGGGCGGCTTGCTCCGTCTGTCGGATCGTTAATGACCCCGTGGCGCGCGCAGGTGATTTACTCAGGTGATTTACTCAGGTGATTAGCGGCGAGGGGCGGGGCGGCGGGCGGGATGTATTTGTGAGTTCGTGTGTCTTCTGTATTTATGTGCGAATGTGTTTGTGTAATGCGCGTGTGCGCGTGTGTGTTTATGGGATTGTGTGTGCGCGTGCGTGTTTGTGTGCGTGCCCTTGTCTGGGCGTAGTTATGTGTATTAATGTGTTTGTGTGTTTATTCGTTTGTGTGTTAATGTGTGTGTTAATGTGTTTTGTGTGTACGCGTGCGCGTGTGTGAGTGAGTGTTTATACACCAGCGTGTGTGTGTGTGCACGTGTGTGTGTGTTAATGTGTTTACACACTCGTGTAATGTGTGTGTTGAACAATGGCGTCAGTGAGCGCTTGTCGTGTGTGTATGTAGCGCGATCGAGCGGCGGCGCAGTGGCGAGCGCGCTGCGCTACGAACCCGGCCACACGAGTTCAATTCCCGCTCACGGCCAACAACAGTGACGATTATCTGAACCAGTCTTGGGCTTCCCCTAGGTCGACTCAACCTCAAATGATGCGACCTGCTGTTGCCACGGGACGAGAGTCGCGATGCACGAACTCGCCCCAGGGGGTGTCTCGAGCTGAGCGGGACGCTGTGCGCCAGAGGCGGCAGCTTCCGATTCCTCCTCTCGAAGGGATCACAAACATGGCCAGCAACAGATGAGGTTTCATTCGAGTTTGTTTTTCAAGGAAAGAAGCGTGGAGAGAGACGCCCGCTTGTAAATTCACTAATGGACAGAGGAACACGTGGATTCGAGAACACCCGCCGTTTAGAGACATCGTCATCATCATCATCGCGATGACTCTTGGAAGAGGTGGGTGGGTGTTGGGCAGGACGCGCACCTCGCCACACGGGAGGGTGGCGGTCGGTGGTGGTCGAGACTAGGGACGGAGTGGCAGCCGAGTGAGTGAATCGCGTCCGCAGGAGACAGCGCGCCCGCCGCGGAGATGGAGCGACGAGACCGTGAGAGATGACTGCGGCTGGGAGAGGCCTTCGGAGAGCGCGATCTTTGTCGTAGTGGCCGCCGTGATTCCAGAGCCGCCTGGCAGCTCGCGGGAGCTCCGCACGGATCGGGGAGCGCCTCTCACCAGACGCTCAATTTTCCAAACCGCTCCTGCCGGATCTCACTCTCCACGCACTCGGCCTGATCCCGGACCGCCTCCATTAACCGCCCAAGGTGCGCGCACTCTCCTCGCTCTCTCAGTGCCGCGGTCGGTGAACCGGTCACGTGGTGGGTGAACCGGCCACGCGGTCGGTGAACCGGTCACGCGATGGGTGAACCGGTCACGCGATGGGTGAACCGGTCACGCGATGGGTGAACCGGTCACGTGATGGGTGAACCGGCCACGCGGTGGGTGAACCGGTCACGCGGTGGGTGAACCGGCCACGTGGTTCCGTGGAAGAGAGCGTTCGGCTGGCAAAGAGGGAAGGTCGCGAGGTCAAATCCTGGTCCTTCGGGGTTGACTCAGCCCATCATCAACCCTCCGGGGTCTATAAAATCAGTACCACTTTTCGGGGGACGTCAATAGTTGTTGACCTAATTGAAGAGACTCGCTCCCGCCATAGGAATGCGGAATTTCCACCACTGGCTCGGGGCTGTAAACGGGAGAGGAGCACCACAGTGCCTCCATCGCCTCACTGCTCGCGCGAGCCGCAGGTCGCCCTGACAACACGCGCTCTGTTGGTGAACACTACAACACGCGCTCTGTGTTGGTGAACACTACAACACGCGCTCTGTGTTGGTGAACACTACAACACGCGCTCTGTGTTGGTGAACACTACAACACGCGCTCTGTTGGTGAACACTACAACACGCGCTCTGTTGGTGAACACTACAACACGCGCTCTGTTGGTGAACACTACAACACGCGCTCTGTTGGTGAACACTACAACACGCGCTCTGTTGGTGAACACTACAACACGCGCTCTGTGCTGGTGAACACTACAACACGCGCTCTGTGTTGGTGAACACTACAACACGCGCTCTGTGTTGGTGAACACTACAACACGCGCTCTGTTGGTGAACACTACAACACGCGCTCTGTGCTGGTGAACACTACAACACGCGCTCTGTTGGTGAACACTACAACACGCTCTGTGCTGGTGAACACTACAACACGCTCTGTGCTGGTGAACACTACAACACGCTCTGCGTTGGTGAACACTACAACACGCTCTGCGTTGGTGAACACTACAACACGCTCTGTGCTGGTGAACACTACAACACGCTCTGCGTTGGTGAACACTACAACACGCTCTGCGTTGGTGAACACTACAACACGCTCTGTGCTGGTGAACACTACAACACACTCTGTGTTGGTGAACACTACAACACGCTCTGTGCTGGTGAACACTACAACACGCTCTGTGTTGGTGAACACTACAACACACTCTGTGTTGGTGAACACTACAACACACTCTGTGTTGGTGAACACTACAACACACTCTGTGTTGGTGAACACTACAACACGCTCTGTGTTGGTGAACACTACAACACGCTCTGTGCTGGTGAACACTACAACACACTCTGTGCTGGTGAACACTACAACACGCTCTGTGCTGGTGAACACTACAACACACTCTGTGCTGGTGAACACTACAACACACTCTGTGCTGGTGAACACTACAACACGCTCTGTGTTGGTGAACACTACAACACGCTCTGTGTTGGTGAACACTACAACACACTCTGTGCTGGTGAACACTACAACACGCTCTGTGTTGGTGAACACTACAACACGCTCTGTGTTGGTGAACACTACAACACACTCTGTGTTGGTGAACACTACAACACACTCTGTGTTGGTGAACACTACAACACACTCTGTGCTGGTGAACACTACAACACGCTCTGTGTTGGTGAACACTACAACACACTCTGTGTTGGTGAACACTACAACACGCGCTCTGTGTTGGTGAACACTACAACACACTCTGTGTTGGTGAACACTACAACACACTCTGTGTTGGTGAACACTACAACACGCTCTGTGTTGGTGAACACTACAACACACTCTGTGCTGGTGAACACTACAACACACTCTGTGTTGGTGAACACTACAACACGCTCTGTGTTGGTGAACACTACAACACACTCTGTGTTGGTGAACACTACAACACGCGCTCTGTGTTGGTGAACACTACAACACACTCTGTGTTGGTGAACACTACAACACACTCTGTGTTGGTGAACACTACAACACACTCTGTGTTGGTGAACACTACAACACACTCTGTGTTGGTGAACACTACAACACGCTCTGTGTTGGTGAACACTACAACACACTCTGTGCTGGTGAACACTACAACACGCGCTCTGTGTTGGTGAACACTACAACACACTCTGTGTTGGTGAACACTACAACACACTCTGTGTTGGTGAACACTACAACACACTCTGTGCTGGTGAACACTACAACACACTCTGTGCTGGTGAACACTACAACACACTCTGTGTTGGTGAACACTACAACACACTCTGTGTTGGTGAACACTACAACACGCTCTGTGTTGGTGAACACTACAACACGCTCTGTGTTGGTGAACACTACAACACACTCTGTGTTGGTGAACACTACAACACGCTCTGTGTTGGTGAACACTACAACACGCTCTGTGTTGGTGAACACTACAACACGCTCTGTGTTGGTGAACACTACAACACACTCTGTGTTGGTGAACACTACAACACGCTCTGTGTTGGTGAACACTACAACACGCTCTGTGTTGGTGAACACTACAACACGCTCTGTGCTGGTGAACACTACAACACGCTCTGTGTTGGTGAACACTACAACACACTCTGTGTTGGTGAACACTACAACACGCTCTGTGTTGGTGAACACTACAACACACTCTGTGCTGGTGAACACTACAACACGCTCTGTGTTGGTGAACACTACAACACGCTCTGTGTTGGTGAACACTACAACACGCTCTGTGTTGGTGAACACTACAACACGCTCTGTGTTGGTGAACACTACAACACGCTCTGTGTTGGTGAACACTACAACACGCTCTGTGTTGGTGAACACTACAACACGCTCTGTGTTGGTGAACACTACAACACGCTCTGTGCTGGTGAACACTACAACACGCTCTGTGTTGGTGAACACTACAACACACTCTGTGTTGGTGAACACTACAACACGCTCTGTGTTGGTGAACACTACAACACACTCTGTGTTGGTGAACACTACAACACACTCTGTGTTGGTGAACACTACAACACGCTCTGTGTTGGTGAACACTACAACACACTCTGTGCTGGTGAACACTACAACACGCTCTGTGTTGGTGAACACTACAACACGCTCTGTGTTGGTGAACACTACAACACGCTCTGTGTTGGTGAACACTACAACACGCTCTGTGCTGGTGAACACTACAACACACTCTGTGTTGGTGAACACTACAACACACTCTGTGTTGGTGAACACTACAACACGCTCTGTGTTGGTGAACACTACAACACACTCTGTGCTGGTGAACACTACAACACGCTCTGTGCTGGTGAACACTACAACACGCTCTGTGTTGGTGAACACTACAACACGCTCTGTGTTGGTGAACACTACAACACGCTCTGTGTTGGTGAACACTACAACACACTCTGTGCTGGTGAACACTACAACACGCTCTGTGCTGGTGAACACTACAACACGCTCTGTGTTGGTGAACACTACAACACGCTCTGTGTTGGTGAACACTACAACACACTCTGTGCTGGTGAACACTACAACACGCTCTGTGCTGGTGAACACTACAACACGCTCTGTGTTGGTGAACACTACAACACGCTCTGTGTTGGTGAACACTACAACACGCTCTGTGTTGGTGAACACTACAACACGCTCTGTGCTGGTGAACACTACAACACGCTCTGTGTTGGTGAACACTACAACACACTCTGTGTTGGTGAACACTACAACACACTCTGTGCTGGTGAACACTACAACACGCGCTCTGTGCTGGTGAACACTACAACACGCTCTGTGCTGGTGAACACTACAACACGCGCTCTGTGCTGGTGAACACTACAACACACTCTGTGCTGGTGAACACTACAACACGCGCTCTGTGTTGGTGAACACTACAACACGCGCTCTGTGCTGGTGAACACTACAACACGCTCTGTGCTGGTGAACACTACAACACGCGCTCTGTGCTGGTGAACACTACAACACGCTCTGCGTTGGTGAACACTACAACACGCTCTGTGCTGGTGAACACTACAACACGCGCTCTGTGCTGGTGAACACTACAACACGCTCTGTGTTGGTGAACACTACAACACGCGCTCTGTGCTGGTGAACCCTACAACACGCGCTCTGTGCTGGTGAACCCTACAACACGCTCTGTGTTGGTGAACACTACAACACGCGCTCTGTGCTGGTGAACCCTACAACACGCGCTCTGTGCTGGTGAACACTACAACACGCTCTGTGCTGGTGAACACTACAACACGCGCTCTGTGCTGGTGAACCCTACAACACGCTCGGTGCTGGAAGGACACCGCCTGCCGCTTGCTGGTGCTCTTGCTGCTCTTAGTGCTCTTGCTGCTCTTAGTGCTCTTGCTGCTGTTGGTGCTCTTGGTGCTCTTGCTGCTCTTGGTGCTCTTGCTGCTCTTAGTGCTCTTGCTGCTGTTGGTGCTCTTGGTGCTCTTGCTGCTCTTGGTGCTCTTGCTGCTCTTAGTGCTCTTGCTGCTCTTGGTGCTCTTGCTGCTCTTAGTGCTCTTGCTGCTCTTGCTGCTCTTGATGCTGTTGGTGCTCTTGGTGCTCTTGCTGCTCTTGGTGCTCTTGATGCTGTTGGTGCTCTTGGTGCTCTTGATGATGCTCTTGATGCTCTTGGTGCTCTTGGTGCTCTTGGTGCTCTTGATGATGCTCTTGATGCTCTTGGTGCTCTTGGTGCTCTTGCTGCTCTTGGTGCTCTTGCTGCTCTTGGTGCTCTTGATGCTGTTGGTGCTCTTGGTGCTCTTGGCGCACACCGCGAAGCCCGTCGACTCGCCAAGCCGTCGCCATCTCGCCCGGCGATGCCACAACTCAGCAGGCCGCTGCGCACGAGCCGATCTCACCGCATCATAAAACTATCCAAACTAAACTCTCTTTTATTTTTACCAGGTAAGGTCCATTGAGCTATAAAATATGTTTTTCAGAAGCGACCTGGCCACAAATGATAGCTCAACTTACGTGGACATTTATAGCAGCCAAATACTCTAAACGCGTGATGTTGATTCTGAATGTGGAGTGGAAAACCAGAGGACCCCGAGAAAAATATACAGGCGTCAGGGTCGGGATCGAATCCACGACCTCCCGTATACCGGGCGAGGGAGTTAACATCTCCTCGCCACCGCGGCTCCATCTCCGCGGCGAGCGTGCGGTCGCGCGGCGCGTTCCTTCCCTTCGCTCTCACTCCGTCGTTGGTCTCGACCACAGAACACCAACAGGCCGATGCTGAATCACATCTCCTTCATAAACAGAACATTCAAGACACAGCCACAGGAGTGCGACTGTGGCCATGCCACCCACACTCTGGACCGCACAGTAAACCCACTGTGGTGGTCTGCGCTCCTTTAACAGAGGACGAGGAACAGCGACACGACACGAACTCTCACTCTCTCTCCTGAAGCCCTCTCGTCGTGGCGAGAAGACCTCGACATTGGCATCTGACTCCTGAACCAAATCGCTGCTGCTGCCGTCATCACGCGCAAGCAGAGAAGCGACTGCCATCGTCCCTTCTCCGCGGGTTTACTCCAGAAAGCCTCGCCGAGTCCCAAGACGCTCGTCCAGGAGGGCCCTGCAGCAGTAGCGGCGCGATGTTTCAGCTGCCGCTGCCCCCGTGCGTGATCCCAATCGAGTCTTTGTGCAGGTGGCCGATACCAAACTCCTCGGTAGCCACCACGTGGCCTGCACGGAAACTCGTGCAGGCCCCGGGGCGAAGGGCCCCCGCGGGAGTGGGCACCGACTCCAACCCACACGGCCCCGCCGTGGAGGCCCCGGGCAGTAACATGTCCCGTTTTCCCCTTCCGTCCCCACCACCCTCTGGGTGGCCCTGTCACACCAAGCCCCCCCCCCCCCACACACACACTTCCCCGTGGCCTTAATATGAGCTCGCAGACCGGACCGCGCGGCCACTTGGCAGCGGTCGCATTTCCATCGAGTAATGGGGCCGCGCTCGGGGCGCTGGCCTCGAGTCAGGTGCGGCAGGGAAATGTAAATCAGGCGCACGGGGGGGGGGGGGGGCTTCACCGTTTCCCGATCTTGACCTTCTCTGCATTTAGATTAAACTAATAAAGGCGGCGAGGCGAGCGGAGCGCGGAGACAGAGAGTGGGAAGAGAGAGAGAGCGGAGTAACGGGAGAGGAAAGCGGAGAGCGGAGAGCGTGGTGGGGGAGAGAGAACTCGAGAGCGCGGAGAGAGGGAGTGGGAAGAGAGAGCCGAGAGAGTCGAGAGGAAAAAGAGTGGAGCGGGGAGAGCGGGGGGAGTGGGGGGGAGAGCGCAGAGCGAGGGGCGAGCGAGGAGCGGAGAGACGAGCGCGGAGAGGGAGCGATGCGAGCGAGGAGAGGGAGAAATTGGAATGGCGAGTTGTAGAAGAAGAGAGCGGGGAGGGAGAGATGGGAGCGGGGAGAGGGGTGAGATCGAATTGTAGTGGAGAGATGTGAATACATACGTGAGAGGCATGCGAGCACACACACGCAAACACAGACAAAGATCCCCGTGTAGCCTTGATCAGAGTGTTGTCTCGCCTATGCCGCACCAGATACTCATTTAAGGCTGAGTCGACCCAGGGGAGGTCCAGGAACGGTTCTAAAATCCATTCGCCACCAGGTCCGCGTCGCGGTGCGCTAACCACTGCGCCACCGCCCCCCTACGGAGACGCCCCCTCTCCCACTCAGCGCGAGGCGATGCGCTCTCGGTGACGATCGACCACTCGAACCACATCCACGCCCCGACTGATGCGACGTAAACACGTCAACAACAACAACAACAGCCCCCACCCACCACCCCGAGACCCATGCGCGACTCGTGATCGCCAGCAGGGGGCGCAGCTGCACCGCGTTCGGGGCGCAACCCGCACGGGGCGAACTTGCGACGCGCCGCTTTACACATCCCGTGGTCAGCCACCCGGCCTCCTCGCCAGAGTTACTGCATCTTGTCTGCGGCATTGGCTCCACAGAAGAGAACTCGGGACCGCGTTCGACATTCAGCATCTCATCAGCAGCGATGCTGACGAGGCTCGCCTGCACCGATGCTGGCGAGCTCCGTGTGACCCCTGAGTTCGACTTCCAACCCACCTCTTTGCAATGCACGACACAGAATCATCATCATCATCATCGTCACCTCCAGCGTCGTCGTGGTGGAGAATAGAAGCAACACAAATAAGACACAGACACACACGCGCGCTGTACACAAGTCGTGCTCGATACACAAACAGCCGCGAGATCGTGAGCGGCGTGAATTGGTCTCGTCCACGTTCCCGTGATTTGTTTCTCAAACGCTGCGAGAGTCACGAATGACAGCAAGGCGAGACTCGTCAGTCCGTGAACCGAGTAAATCGCCTCCGGCAGAGGGTGACGCTACAGCCGATGGAAGGCGAACGACTCCCCCCCCCCCGCGCCTTGTATGACACGTGTCACACGTGGCACATACACAGCCACATTAATTATTCACGACAATCCGCACACACTCACACACCCTTCTACATCATGACGAACTAAATAATGATCACGCACCACAACACATACACAACAGTGTACACAATATACAATGTAGACATGCACGTATAGCACACACAGAGACGCGTATATATGCAAATGCAAAGACCCCCGTATAGCCGTAAAAGACCGTTGGGGCAAGTGCCGTTAGCGAACACCTCTGATAGCCGGACCGGCACACGAGGGGGTGGGTGGCCAGCACCACGCCCGGACGCCTTTGTCTCCCCAGAGCAAATCTTTTTATACCGCACCAGGTCAGTGCAGGCCCAGAACCGGTTCGAACATTCGTCACTGGTGCTGGTGACCGCGGGCGGGAATCGATTTCTGGTGGCCGGGTTCGTAGCGCAGAGCGCTCACCACGACACTACCGCGCCCCAAACACGCACGCGCGCACCCATCCACGGGCGCGCGCGCGCACTCACACGCGCGCGCACTCACACGCGCGTGCACCACACACGTGTAAACACAGAGGCCGCGTGAATGGAAGCGCGCAGCGCTAATGACCCTCAGCCGTCAATTAACTTCATTGTCCTTTATGTAAGCACAGGTGAGAGCACGCCCGCGCCATCATCTCGCCCACGCGCCTGCGGGGACATTCACGCCGCCGTGAGCCCCGAAACCTCATCCCTACACCTACCTCGCACCCACAACCCTCACCCCTAACTCTAACCCACAACCCTAACTCCTAACCCTGACCCCTAAACCTAGCCCGTAACTCTAACACCTACCTCGCACCCACAACCCTCACCCCTAACTCTAACCCACAACCCTAACCCTGACCCCTAAACCTAGCCCTTAGCTCTAACACCTAACACCTACCTCGCACCCACAACCCTCACCCCTACCTCTAACCCACAACCCTAACTCCTAACCCTGACCCCTAAACCTAGCCCGTAACTCTAACCCCTAACTCGAACCCACAACCCTCATCCCTACCTCTAACCCACAACCCTAACTCCTAACCCTGACTCCTAAACCTAGCCCTTAACTCTAGCCCCTACCTCTAACCCACAACCCTAACTCCTAACCCTGACCCCTAAACCTAGCCCTTTACTCCAACCCCTAACTCGAACCACTAGCACTGACCCCTAAACCTAACTCCATATCCTAGCCTCTAAATATAACTGTAACTCAAAGCCCTAACCCCTAAAACATCCCCTTATCTTGACCCCTAACATGAACCCCTGTCCCTCACCCCTAACTCCCCTCTCTACCCCCACGTTCCGAACCTCGCCTGGGGGGGGGGGGGTCGATGTTTCCCTTTAGGACAGCGCGGTGGTGGGATGGGGGGGGGCTCACGCAATGAGGGTGATTGATGAAGGATGGAGGGGGGAGGGGCTCCGTGCCGGGTGGCGAGGGGGGAGGGGCTGGAGGGCCCCGTGTGCTCCTCTCCCTGGGGGGCCCCGCCCCCGCGGTTCGCGCTGCGAGGAGGAGGGGAGGGCGGCGCGCTAATGGGATTACATCTGGCGGCGGTGATTAATCCCCTCCCACACCACAGGCTCCTCCGCCGAGGCAGTGGCGCGATTGACAAGAGTTGAGAGTTCGACCCCCAAGGGTTGGGAGGGGGGGGGTTGGGAGGGGGAGATTTCCGACAGTGGGAGTCGAACCGGGAACCTGGATCGGTGACGAGAGTGAGCAGAACGCGAGACGATAACAACGATGCTGACGATAACGATGTTGGCGATGGTAATGCTGACGATGATGATTGTGTACAAATGTTCGTAATGATTTTCACTTTCTTCGTGAGAGAGAGAGAGAGCAGAGTAAGATGGGGGAGAGTAGGGGAGAGTGGGAGAGAGGGGAAGGGTGAAGGGAGCTCTCCGCGGCTCCATTGTCGGGGCGGTGCCCCGACGTGGAAGTCGCCACCTCCACTCCCACCTCTCCCTCTCAGCGCTCCCCTTCCTGCCCCCCCTTCCTGCTCCCCCTTCCTGCTCCCCCTTCCTGCCCCCCCTTCCTGCTCCCCCTTCCTGCTCCCCCTTCCTGCCCCCCCTTCCTGCTCCCCCTTCCTGCTCCCCCTTCCTGCCCCCCCTTCCTGCTCCCCCTTCCTGCTCCCCCTTCCTGCTCCCCCTTCCTGCTCCCCCTTCCTGCTCCCCCTTCCTGCTCCCCCTTCCTGCTCCCCCTTCCTGCTCCCCCTTCCTGCTCCCCCTTCCTGCTCCCCCTTCCTGCTCCCCCTTCCTGCTCCCCCTTCCTGCTCCCCCTTCCTGCTCCCCCTTCCTGCTCCCCCTTCCTGCTCCCCCTTCCTGCTCCCCCTTCCTGCTCCCCCTTCCTGCTCCCCCTTCCTGCTCCCCCTTCCTGCTCCCTCCCCGACAGCCCTGCCACTCCCTCCCCCGTCTCCCCCTTCTCCTCTCATCTCTCGCTTCCGACACCTGACGCCCCGCTCACGCGCTGCGGAGATGGAAGCAACTCGAGCGAGGAGGGAGCGGGGGGAGGGAGATGCGGGAGCAGGGATGGAGCAAAGAGGGAGAGATGGTAGTGAGCAAGCATGATAGCGCCTGGCCCCCACCTCTTCTTCCCCCGAGCCCCCCTGATCCCAACTTTTTGGTGGCGTAGACAGCAGGAGCGCGCAATAGCATCCACAGCAAGCGCGCTCTGTGTTGCTCACGCGGCCCGCCGAGTCCCAACAGTCACGGTGGAGAGGGGCCCCGGTGATTGCCACTGCGGTGGCACGAAGGGGTCGCGACCGCGGGGAAGACTTCGAAGGCAGATGGCGGCGGTGATGGGATCCTGGGAGCACCCAGGAAGGCGGCGTTGAGAGCGGCGAGAGAAGACGACACGAGGCCACAGATGGCGGCGGAGATGAGACCGAGGGAGCGACTCTTGAAGAACGCGTCGACTGCGTAACAAGGGGAAGAGCTGCAGCCAGATGGTGGTGGAGATGAGACGGAGGGAGCGGGCCTCGGAGGTCGAGTGGGGGGTGTGGAGGTGTGGTGGTGTGGGGGTGTGATGGTGATGATGTGGTGGTGTGGGGGTGTGGTGGGGGTGTGGAGGTGTGCTGGTGGAGGTGTGGTGGTGTGGGGGTGTGATGGTGGAGGTGTGCAAGAGTGGAGGTGTGGTGGTGGAGGTGTGAAGGTGTGGTGGTGTGGCGGTGTGATGGTGGAGGGAAGTGGTGGTTTGGTGGTGTGGTGGTGGTGTGGGAGTGTAGTGGTGGAGGGGGTGGTGGTGGAGGGGGGTGGTGGTGTGAGGGTGTGATGGTGGAGGGGGGTGGTGGTGTGGGGGTGTGACGGTGTGGGGGTGTGATGGTGCAGGTGTGCTAGAGTGGAGGTGTGGGGGTGTGGGGTGTGGTGGTGTGGGGGGTGGTGGTGGAGGGGGGTGGTGGTGTGTGTCAGGGTGACCTCTTCACCTTTTCATTGAGACGCGTTCCCCCAGTCTTGATATGAGGAGGAGAGTGGTGGTGGTGGTGACGCAGAGGAGGGCGCTCATGTGCTTATGGTGACGATGACGAGGATTTGAGAAGCATTTTAATTCGTATTAAGGAAAGATGCGGATGACGAGGATTTTAGGAAGAAAATAGTGACGAGGAAGTGGAAGATGTGACAATGACGATGCTGATGATGGAGAGGACGATGATGCTAACAACAACAGTGATGAGGATGACGATTGAAGAGGAGGAGGAGGAGTGATCGCCTCGCTCTGCGGGACTCCTCTCATCTCCGTCTCGTGTTTTTGGTTAAAAACAACAAATTAAAGCCGCGCGGTTCCACGCTACGGGGGCTTGGGGAGGGGGGCTTCAGAGAAAGGGGGCTTGAGTGGGGGGCTTGAGTGGGGGGCTTAGAGGAGGGGGTGGTCATAGAGATGGGAGGGGGGGGTGTCTCGGCCGCAATTGAAGCCACGTGGCCGAGCGCATCCGGGTATCCAGGTAACCATTGCAGGTGACGTGCCACCCGGTGCAACAGCGAGGTAACGAGGTTCGCAGGTAAGTAACCCCGTAACCAAGGGCAGCAGCGTGGGCGGGGTGTAGGGGGGCAGGTGGAGGTGAGGGGTGGGGGGCGGATCAAACGCACGCGACCCCTACAGCCGGGATCCTTTCTGATCCCCGCGACCCCCACACCCCCCACACCCCCCTCCCTCCCCTCTGCCCCTCGCTCCCCCCCCCCCCGGGTCGCGCGTGCGCGCCGCCGCCACGGCGGTGATCAATGCGCGCTGCTCCGGCCGCGTTATTTACGCGGCCATAAAGGCGGAGGCGAGTGGCGCCGCGTAAACACGCGGTTAGGCGGCGCGGGGGGGGCGGGGGAGGAGGCGGCGTGGGGGGGGCGGGAGGGGGGCTGTAAATGAAGCCTTCAGCGCCGCGCCGCCTCGGGCCCCCATCCATCTCTATCGCGCGGGGGGGGGGGGCGGGGAGTGGGGAGTGCATTAAAGGCTCCAATCATCGCGCATTTGGGGCGCGGAGCGCGGCGCGCTGATTTACTGCGGGGCCGCTCGCTCCTCCAGCCGCCGCGAGTCGGCGCGAGGAGATGCGGGGGCCCCGTGGGGGAGTGATGCGCGCGGGAGAGGGCAAGGTGGTGGTGGTGGTAGGGGGCACGTTAGCCGGGGTTTGGGGGGGGGTATGGGGAGTACGGGTAGCTGGGTAGCCGTGCTTGGGATAGAGAGGGGAGGGCGGGGGGGGGGGCAGACTCTGCACGGAGCGTCCGCGTCTCCGTCATCCGCGGGCCTCCGTGGGGGCTCACGGCCGTCTTTGTCTCGCGCCACGTCGTCAAGTGGCCGCCAATTAGCGCGGTAATGACCTGGGCGGATTAGGCAGGGGGGGCGCGCGGGGTCGCTTTGTGAGACGCACGCGCGGCGCGCGCCCCCGTGGACCTCGCTTAGCGGCTAAACGGGTCCCGCTGTGGATGGGGTCCCCAGGGCGCGCGGGGAGGGGGCTGAGATGGAGTGGCGGCGCGGGGGGGGGGGGGAGCGGGTGGCTGCTGCTGGCGGCGGCGGCGCGGGGGACAGTTCCTGTAATTACCCCGTGTCCGCTCTGATGACGCGCACGCGCATTCACGCACGCGCGGCCCCCACAGGGGGGGGGGGGGGAGGCGGTGGGGGGGGGGGGCTTAATTGCCTCGGGAAGCGGCGCGCGCCGTCCCGCCCCCCCGCGCTAAATCACCGCCGCTTTGTCTGCGTCTCTTCTCGGAGTCGTCTCTCCCCCCCCCCCACTCCCCTCGTCCCTCTGCGCTCCGCGCTCTCCCTTTTGTGACGCTCGCTTCATTAAAAAAAACCGGAGCCGAGGGGAGGGGGTGTGGGGAGTGAGGTATCGGGGGTTACGGTGGGGGGGGGGATGGTTGACGTGGGCGGTTAAAGAAGAAGAGGGGGGGGGGTGTCTGCTCGAGTGAATAGAAAGGGGGGGGGGGCGGTTCGAATTGTCAGTGGTGAGCGCGGGGCTCTAAGTGAGAGAGGAGGAGGGAGGGGGTGGAGGGGGGGAGGGGGCAGGCAGAGCAGCCCTAACGCGCGACAGTTAATAATGTGCGAATGATGCTGCTTGGGTTAATCCCCGGCCGGGCTCTGCGCGCCGCAGAATCAATATTTAATCAGAGCGCCAGAGTGTCGGCGCGCGCGTGCGCGTGAGACGCGGTGTGCGTCGACTCAGCCTCAAATGAGTAGCTGGTGCGGCGTGTAAACATCGCAACTGGGGAGACAAAGACGGCCGGGCGTGGGTTGGCTACCCATCGCCTTGTGTGTCGTGCCGGCCCTCATAGGTGCTCCCTAACAGCACTTGCCCTCACAGTCTGCTAAAGGCTATATGGGTGTATGTTGTCTTTGTGTGTGCGTGAGACGGGGTGTGCGTGCGTGGGTGTGCTTGTGCGAGTGACAGGGGTGCACGTGTGACAGGGGTGCACGTGTAATGGTAGGGTATGTGATGGGGAGTGTGTGTGTACGTGTGTGTACGTGTGTGTACGTGTGTGTACGTGTGTGTGTACGTGTGTGTGTACGTGTGTGTTGGTTCGGTGTGGGCCACCCACCCCCTCGCGTGCCGTTACTCGCTCACAGCTAACAGCACTTGCCCCAACAGTTTGAGAGAGAACGTGGTGTGTGAGATGACGTGGTGTGTGTGTGTGTGCAGTGTGTGTGACGGCTGTGAGCGCGTGTGCTGTCTGCACAGCGGGGTGCATCTGGCTGTCTTGTTACGGTGTGGATAATGCGGGTTGATGTGTTGATGTGGTGGGATGTTGATGTGTTGATGTGGTGGGGTGTTGAAGTGGTGGGATGTTGAAGTGATGATGTGGTGGGATGTTGAAGTGATGATGTTGATGTGTTGATGTGGTGGGATGTTGATGTGTTGATGTGGTGGGGTGTTGAAGTGGTGGGATGTTGATGTGTTGATGTGGTGGGATGTTGAAGTGATGATGTTGATGTGTTGATGTGGTGGGATGTTGATGTGGTGGGATGTTGAAGTGATGATGTGGTGGGATGTTGAAGTGATGATGTTGATGTGTTGATGTGGTGGGATGTTGAAATGATGATGTTGATGTGTTGATGTGGTGGGATGTTGATGTGGTGGGATGTTGAAGTGATGATGTGGTGGGATGTTCAAGTGATGATGTTGAAGTGATGATGTGGTGGGATGTTGATGTGTTGATGTGGTGGGATGTTGAAGTGATGATGTGTTAATGTGGTGGGATGTTGATGTGATGATGTTGATGTGTTGATGTGGTGGGATGTTGATGTGTTGATGTGGTGGGGTGTTGAAGTGGTGGGATGTTGAAGTGATGATGTGGTGGGATGTTGAAGTGATGATGTTGATGTGTTGATGTGGTGGGATGTTGATGTGTTGATGTGGTGGGGTGTTGAAGTGGTGGGATGTTGAAGTGATGATGTGGTGGGATGTTGAAGTGATGATGTTGATGTGTTGATGTGGTGGGATGTTGAAATGATGATGTTGATGTGTTGATGTGGTGGGATGTTGATGTGGTGGGATGTTGAAGTGATGATGTGGTGGGATGTTGAAGTGATGATGTTGAAGTGATGATGTGGTGGGATGTTGATGTGTTGATGTGGTGGGATGTTGAAGTGATGATGTGTTGATGTGGTGGGATGTTGATGTGATGATGTTGATGTGTTGATGTGGTGGGATGTTGATGTGTTGATGTGGTGGGGTGTTGAAGTGGTGGGATGTTGAAGTGATGATGTGGTGGGATGTTGAAGTGATGATGTTGATGTGTTGATGTGGTGGGATGTTGATGTGGTGGGATGTTGAAGTGATGATGTTGATGTGTTGATGTGGTGGGATGTTGATGTGGTGATGTTGAAGTGATGATGTGGTGGGATGTTGATGTGTTGATGTGGTGGGATGTTGAAGTGATGATGTGTTGATGTGGTGGGATGTTGATGTGATGATGTTGATGTGTTGATGTGGTGGGATGTTGATGTGTTGATGTGGTGGGGTGTTGAAGTGGTGGGATGTTGATGTGTTGATGTGGTGGGATGTTGAAGTGATGATGTTGATGTGTTGATGTGGTGGGATGTTGATGTGTTGATGTGGTGGGATGTTGAAGTGATGATGTGTTGATGTGGTGGGATGTTGATGTGATGATGTTGATGTGTTGATGTGGTGGGATGTTGATGTGTTGATGTGGTGGGGTGTTGAAGTGGTGGGATGTTGAAGTGATGATGTGGTGGGATGTTGAAGTGATGATGTTGATGTGTTGATGTGGTGGGATGTTGATGTGGTGGGATGTTGAAGTGATGATGTTGATGTGTTGATGTGGTGGGATGTTGATGTGGTGATGTTGAAGTGATGATGTGGTGGGATGTTGATGTGTTGATGTGGTGGGATGTTGAAGTGATGATGTGTTGATGTGGTGGGATGTTGATGTGATGATGTTGATGTGTTGATGTGGTGGGATGTTGATGTGTTGATGTGGTGGGGTGTTGAAGTGGTGGGATGTTGATGTGTTGATGTGGTGGGATGTTGAAGTGATGATGTTGATGTGTTGATGTGGTGGGATGTTGATGTGGTGGGATGTTGAAGTGATGATGTTGATGTGTTGATGTGGTGGGATGTTGATGTGGTGGGATGTTGAAGTGATGATGTGGTGGGATGTTGAAGTGATGATGTTGATGTGTTGATGTGGTGGGATGTTGAAGTGATGATGTTGATGTGTTGATGTGGTGGGATGTTGATGTGGTGGGATGTTGAAGTGATGATGTTGATGTGTTGATGTGGTGGGATGTTGATGTGGTGGGATGTTGAAGTGATGATGTGGTGGGATGTTGAAGTGATGATGTTGATGTGTTGATGTGGTGGGATGTTGAAGTGATGATGTTGATGTGTTGATGTGGTGGGATGTTGATGTGGTGGGATGTTGAAGTGATGATGTGGTGGGATGTTGAAGTGATGATGTTGATGTGTTGATGTGGTGGGATGTTGAAGTGATGATGTTGATGTGTTGATGTGGTGGGATGTTGATGTGGTGGGATGTTGAAGTGATGATGTGGTGGGATGTTGAAGTGATGATGTTGATGTGTTGATGTGGTGGGATGTTGATGTGTTGATGTGGTGGGATGTTGATGTGTTGATGTGGTGGGATGTTGATGTGGTGGGATGTTGATGTGGTGAGATGTTGATGTGTTGATGTGGTGGGATGTTGATGTGTTGATGTGGTGGGATGTTGATGTGTTGATGTGGTGGGATGTTGATGTGGTGGGATGTTGAAGTGTTGATGTGGTGGGATGTTGATGTGGTGGGATGTTGATGTGGTGAGATGTTGATGTGTTGATGTGGTGGGATGTTGATGTGTTGATATTGATGTGTTGATGTGGTGAGATGTTGATGTGGTGGGATGTTGAAGTGATGATGTTGATGTGTTGATGTGGTGGGATGTTGAAGTGATGATGTTGATGTGTTGATGTGGTGGGATGTTGAAGTGATGATGTTGATGTGTTGATGTGGTGGGATGTTGAAGTGTTGATGTTGTGGGATGTTGATGTGGTGGGTGGTTAGTTTCTGCGTGTGTGGTGGGGAGTGTCCACGCATTCGCGACCCCAGGTCTCCCTGTGAATGACGCTTCTACGTAGACACACACCGCCTCTCTTTCTCTGGATGTGTGAGGCCGTGTCCTTTATTTAGCCACGTGGCGAGACAAGACGCAAGACCTGCAACACACCAGAGGCTACGCAAAAATGTCTCCGTGTCTCCACGTCCCCGTGTCCCCGTGTCCCCGTGTCAAACTCTGCCCTCAGGCCCAGGATCGTCGACAGCCGCGTTTAACCCGGGGCCGCCTCCTCCTCCCGCACCCCCAGCCCCGCTCTCCACCCCTGGGGTAGGGGGGGGCTCGGGGGGGGGTGCATGGAGAATTTAAATCAATCAGGAGGCGCCCGCGGCACTGCGCGGAGTCTAAATCAGCGATTAACGCGCCCCCCCCCAACTCACCACCCATAGCCCCCCCCCCAAAACTCACACCACCCATAGCCCCCCCCCCGCGCCACCTGCCGATCCCCTTGTCCGCGCAGCGGGGGGCGTCTCGCCCATCAACCCCCCTCCCCGTCTCTCCCCCTGAACTCTTCCACCCTCCTCCCTGCTCCCGTCTCGAACTCTCGCACTCTCTCGCTCACCACCTCTCTCGCAGCTCTCCCCCTCCCCTCGATCCCTGACGTCACCGGCCTTAATAGGTGCTCGCTAACAGCCCACAGTGTGTTCAGGCTTAATGGGGGATCTCGTCTTTGTGTGTGTGGGGAGTGGCGGGGGGAGCGGCAGTGCATGGTTAGCCCGCTCGCGACACATGCGGCGACAAGAGTTTGATTCCCGCTCACGGCCAACACCAGTGACGAGTATCTGAATCAGTTCTGGGCATTCCCTCGGCCTGGTTCGACTCAGTCTCAGTAAGTGCCCGGTGCCTTTTGGGAGACAAAGGCGGCCGAGCATTGTCCTGGCCGTACCACCTCCTCGCGTGTCGTCCCGGCCTTCACACCAGCACTTGCCCAAGAGCTAGGAGGCTGTCCGGGGATCTTTGTCTTTGTAGGCGTGTGTGCTGCTCACCCCGGGGCTGGTGCCGCTGCTGCTGTTTTTGTTGTTCCGGCGAAGTCGTTTAAATCCTCGCGCCGTCGCCTCGGGCGAGGACCCCCCCCCCCACCTCCTTTCGCCCCCCCCCCTCCACCTCCTCCGTTAATCGCATCCACGCCAGCGCGCGTGCCAATCAATTAGCGGCACGGACACCCCCCACCCACCCCACCCACCCCACCCACCCCACCCAGACGACCCCACCCAGCCCACCCACCACCCAGCCCACCCAGCCCACCCCCACCGACCCCACCCAGCCCACCCACCACCCACCCCACCGCCCACCCCACCCAGCCCACCCCACCCAGCCCACCCAGCCTTCCTGCCCACACCCCCAAGGCACGGTGTGAGAGGGCAGAACGAAGCCTACGCGGTGTTCT